>NW_027462610.1:0-52761 GCF_050947455.1 Rhinoderma darwinii
GGAAACATCCAGAGAAGTCCAAGATAGTGTTTTTTAGACTGGCTGCCACGAGCTGAAACGAATGCAGCCAAGAGCGAGCGTCTGTGACTTACGGTTCAAGAGTTATTCACAGAAACATGGTTCTGAACTTTACTGCCAGCCGCGAAAGCGAAAATAACCAAGATCGAGCGTCTAGGATTTACTTGTCAATAGCTCGCCTGGGAAACATCCAGAGAAGTCAAAGACAGTGCTTCTATACTAATTGCCAGGCGCTGAGACGAATGCCGCCACGATCTAGCGTCTATGACTTACGGTTCAAGAATTAGCCTCAGAAACAGTGGGAAACAGTGCTTCTATACTAATTGCCAGGCGCTGAGACGAATGCCGCCAAGATCGAGCGTCTATGACTTACGGTTCAAGAATTAGCCTCAGAAACAGTGGTTCTGAACATGCTGCCAATAGCTCGCCTGGGAAACATCCAGAGAAGTCCAAGATTGTGTTTTTTAGACTGGCTGCCACGAGCTGAAACGAATGCAGCCAAGAGCTAGCGTCTGTGACTTACGGTTCAAAAGTTATTCACAGAAACATGGTTCTGAACTTTGCTGCCAGCCGCGAAAGCGAAAATAACCAAGATCGAGCGTCTAGGATTTACTTTTCAATAGCTCGCCTGGGAAACATCCAGAGAAGTCAAAGACAGTGCTTCTATACTAATTGCCAGGCGCTGAGACGAATGCCGCCAAGATCTAGCGTCTATGACTTACGGTTCAAGAATTAGCCTCAGAAACAGTGGGAAATAGTGCTTCTATACTAATTGCCAGGCGCTGAGACGAATGCCGCCAAGATCGAGCGTCTATGACTTACGGTTCAAGAATTAGCCTCAGAAACAGTGGTTCTGAACATGCTGCCAATAGCTCGCCTGGGAAACATCCAGAGAAGTCCAAGATTGTGTTTTTTAGACTGGCTGCCACGAGCTGAAACGAATGCAGCCAAGAGCGAGCGTCTGTGACTTACGGTTCAAAAGTTATTCACAGAAACATGGTTCTGGACTTTGCTGCCAGCCGCGAAAGCGAAAATAACCAAGATCGAGCGTCTAGGATTTACTTGTCAATAGCTCGCCTGGGAAACATCCAGAGAAGTCAAAGACAGTGCTTCTATACTAATTGCCAGGCGCTGAGACGAATGCCGCCAAGATCTAGCGTCTATGACTTACGGTTCAAGAATTAGCCTCAGAAACAGTGGGAAACAGTGCTTCTATACTAATTGCCAGGCGCTGAGACGAATGCCGCCAAGATCGAGCGTCTATGACTTACGGTTCAAGAATTAGCCAGTGGTTCTGAACATGCTGCCAATAGCTCGCCTGGGAAACATCCAGAGAGGTCCAAGATTGTGTTTTTTAGACTGGCTGCCACGAGCTGAAACGAATGCAGCCAAGAGCGAGCGTCTGTGACTTACGGTTCAAAAGTTATTCACAGAAACATGGTTCTGAACTTTGCTGCCAGCCGCGAAAGCGAAAATAACCAAGATCGAGCGTCTAGGATTTACTTGTCAATAGCTCGCCTGGGAAACATCCAGAGAAGTCAAAGACAGTGCTTCTATACTAATTGCCAGGAGCTGAGACGAATGCCGCCACGATCTAGCGTCTATGACTTACGGTTCAAGAATTAGCCTCAGAAACAGTGGGAAACAGTGCTTCTATACTAATTGCCAGGCGCTGAGACGAATGCCGCCAAGATCGAGCGTCTATGACTTACGGTTCAAGAATTAGCCTCAGAAACAGTGGTTCTGAACATGCTGCCAATAGCTCGCCTGGGAAACATCCAGAGAAGTCCAAGACAGTGTTTTTTAGACTGGCTGCCACGAGCTGAAACGAATGCAGCCAAGAGCGAGCGTCTGTGACTTACGGTTCAAGAGTTATTCACAGAAACATGGTTCTGAAATTTGCTGCCAGCCGCGAAAGCGAAAATAACCAAGATCGAGCGTCTAGGATTTACTTGTCAATAGCTCGCCTGGGAAACATCCAGAGAAGTCAAAGACAGTGCTTCTATACTAATTGCCAGGCGCTGAGACGAATGCCGCCACGATCTAGCGTCTATGACTTACGGTTCAAGAATTAGCCTCAGAAACAGTGGGAAACAGTGCTTCTATACTAATTGCCAGGCGCTGAGACGAATGCCGCCAAGATCGAGCGTCTATGACTTACGGTTCAAGAATTAGCCTCAGAAACAGTGGTTCTGAACATGCTGCCAATAGCTCGCCTGGGAAACATCCAGAGAAGTCCAAGATAGTGTTTTTTAGACTGGCTGCCACGAGCTGAAACGAATGCAGCCAAGAGCTAGCGTCTGTGACTTACGGTTCAAAAGTTATTCACAGAAACATGATTCTGAACTTTGCTGCCAGCCGCGAAAGCGAAAATAACCAAGATCGAGCGTCTAGGATTTACTTTTCAATAGCTCGCCTGGGAAACATCCAGAGAAGTCAAAGACAGTGCTTCTATACTAATTGCCAGGCGCTGAGACGAATGCCGCCAAGATCTAGCGTCTATGACTTACGGTTCAAGAATTAGCCTCAGAAACAGTGGGAAATAGTGCTTCTATACTAATTGCCAGGCGCTGAGACGAATGCCGCCAAGATCGAGCGTCTATGACTTACGGTTCAAGAATTAGCCTCAGAAACAGTGGTTCTGAACATGCTGCCAATAACTCGCCTGGGAAACATCCAGAGAAGTCCAAGATTGTGTTTTTTAGACTGGCTGCCACGAGCTGAAACGAATGCAGCCAAGAGCGAGCGTCTGTGACTTACGGTTCAAAAGTTATTCACAGAAACATGGTTCTGAACTTTGCTGCCAGCCGCGAAAGCGAAAATAACCAAGATCGAGCGTCTAGGATTTACTTGTCAATAGCTCGCCTGGGAAACATCCAGAGAAGTCAAAGACAGTGCTTCTGTACTAATTGCCAGGCGCTGAGACGAATGCCGCCAAGATCTAGCGTCTATGACTTACGGTTCAAGAATTAGCCTCAGAAACAGTGGGAAACAGTGCTTCTATACTAATTGCCAGGCGCTGAGACGAATGCCGCCAAGATCGAGCGTCTATGACTTACGGTTCAAGAATTAGCC
The DNA here is from genome assembly GCF_050947455.1 of Rhinoderma darwinii. Lineage (NCBI taxonomy): Eukaryota > Metazoa > Chordata > Amphibia > Anura > Rhinodermatidae > Rhinoderma > Rhinoderma darwinii. Next base: position 3,094 of record NW_027462610.1, read on the forward strand.
TCTGAACATGCTGCCAATAGCTCGCCTGGGAAACATCCAGAGAGGTCCAAGATTGTGTTTTTTAGACTGGCTGCCACGAGCTGAAACGAATGCAGCCAAGAGCGAGCGTCTGTGACTTACGGTTCAAAAGTTATTCACAGAAACATGGTTCTGAACTTTGCTGCCAGCCGCGAAAGCGAAAATAACCAAGATCGAGCGTCTAGGATTTACTTGTCAATAGCTCGCCTGGGAAACATCCAGATAAGTCAAAGACAGTGCTTCTATACTAATTGCCAGGCGCTGAGACGAATGCCGCCAAGATCTAGCGTCTATGACTTACGGTTCAAGAATTAGCCTCAGAAACAGTGGGAAATAGTGCTTCTATACTAATTGCCAGGCGCTGAGACGAATGCCGCCAAGATCGAGCGTCTATGACTTACGGTTCAAGAATTAGCCTCAGAAACAGTGGTTCTGAACATGCTGCCAATAGCTCGCCTGGGAAACATCCAGAGAAGTCCAAGATTGTGTTTTTTAGACTGGCTGCCACGAGCTGACACGAATGCAGCCAAGAGCGAGCGTCTGTGACTTACGGTTCAAAAGTTATTCACAGAAACATGGTTCTGAACTTTGCTGCCAGCCGCGAAAGCGAAAATAACCAAGATCGAGCGTCTAGGATTTACTTGTCAATAGCTCGCCTGGGAAACATCCAGAGAAGTCAAAGACAGTGCTTCTGTACTAATTGCCAGGCGCTGAGACGAATGCCGCCAAGATCTAGCGTCTATGACTTACGGTTCAAGAATTAGCCTCAGAAACAGTGGGAAACAGTGCTTCTATACTAATTGCCAGGCGCTGAGACGAATGCCGCCAAGATCGAGCGTCTATGACTTACGGTTCAAGAATTAGCCTCTGAACATGCTGCCAATAGCTCGCCTGGGAAACATCCAGAGAGGTCCAAGATTGTGTTTTTTAGACTGGCTGCCACGAGCTGAAACGAATGCAGCCAAGAGCGAGCGTCTGTGACTTACGGTTCAAAAGTTATTCACAGAAACATGGTTCTGAACTTTGCTGCCAGCCGCGAAAGCGAAAATAACCAAGATCGAGCGTCTAGGATTTACTTGTCAATAGCTCGCCTGGGAAACATCCAGATAAGTCAAAGACAGTGCTTCTATACTAATTGCCAGGCGCTGAGACGAATGCCGCCACGATCTAGCGTCTATGACTTACGGTTCAAGAATTAGCCTCAGAAACAGTGGGAAACAGTGCTTCTATACTAATTGCCAGGCGCTGAGACGAATGCTGCCAAGATCGAGCGTCTATGACTTACGTTTCAAGAATTAGCCTCAGAAACAGTGGTTCTGAACATGCTGCCAATAGCTCGCCTGGGAAACATCCAGAGAAGTCCAAGATTGTGTTTTTTAGACTGGCTGCCACGAGCTGAAACGAATGCAGCCAAGAGCGAGCGTCTGTGACTTACGGTTCAAAAGTTATTCACAGAAACATGGTTCTGAACTTTGCTGCCAGCCGCGAAAGCGAAAATAACCAAGATCGAGCGTCTAGGATTTACTTGTCAATAGCTCGCCTGGGAAACATCCAGAGAAGTCAAAGACAGTGCTTCTATACTAATTGCCAGGAGCTGAGACGAATGCCGCCACGATCTAGCGTCTATGACTTACGGTTCAAGAATTAGCCTCAGAAACAGTGGGAAACAGTGCTTCTATACTAATTGCCAGGCGCTGAGACGAATGCCGCCAAGATCGAGCGTCTATGACTTACGGTTCAAGAATTAGCCTCAGAAACAGTGGTTCTGAACATGCTGCCAATAGCTCGCCTGGGAAACATCCAGAGAAGTCCAAGATAGTGTTTTTTAGACTGGCTGCCACGAGCTGAAACGAATGCAGCCAAGAGCGAGCGTCTGTGACTTACGGTTCAAGAGTTATTCACAGAAACATGGTTCTGAACTTTGCTGCCAGCCGCGAAAGCGAAAATAACCAAGATCGAGCGTCTAGGATTTACTTGTCAATAGCTCGCCTGGGAAACATCCAGAGAAGTCAAAGACAGTGATTCTATACTAATTGCCAGGCGCTGAGACGAATGCCGCCACGATCTAGCGTCTATGACTTACGGTTCAAGAATTAGCCTCAGAAACAGTGGGAAACAGTGCTTCTATACTAATTGCCAGGCGCTGAGACGAATGCCGCCAAGATCGAGCGTCTATGACTTACGGTTCAAGAATTAGCCTCTGAACATGCTGCCAATAGCTCTCCTGGGAAACATCCAGAGAGGTCCAAGATTGTGTTTTTTAGACTGGCTGCCACGAGCTGAAACGAATGCAGCCAAGAGCGAGCGTCTGTGACTTACGGTTCAAGAGTTATTCACAGAAACATGGTTCTGAACTTTGCTGCCAGCCGCGAAAGCGAAAATAACCAAGATCGAGCGTCTAGGATTTACTTGTCAATAGCTCGCCTGGGAAACATCCAGAGAAGTCAAAGACCGTGCTTCTATACTAATTGCCAGGCGCTGAGACGAATGCCGCCAAGATCGAGCGTCTAAGACTTACGGTTCAAGAATTAGCCTCAGAAACAGCGGTTCTGAACATGCTGCCAATAGCTCGCCTGGGAAACATCCAGAGAAGTCCAAGATAGTGTTTTTTAGACTGGCTGCCACGAGCTGAAACGAATGCAGCCAAGAGCGAGGGTCTGTGACTTACGGTTCAAGAGTTATTCACAGAAACATGGTTCTGAACTTTGCTGCCAGCCGCGAAAGCGAAAATAACCAAGATCGAGCGTCTAGGATTTACTTGTCAATAGCTCGCCTGGGAAACATCCAGAGAAGTCAAAGACAGTGCTTCTATACTAATTGCCAGGCGCTGAGACGAATGCCGCCAAGATCTAGCGTCTATGACTTACGGTTCAAGAATTAGCCTCAGAAACAGTGGGAAATAGTGCTTCTATACTAATTGCCAGGCGCTGAGACGAATGCCGCCAAGATCGAGCGTCTATGACTTACGGTTCAAGAATTAGCCTCAGAAACAGTGGTTCTGAACATGCTGCCAATAGCTCGCCTGGGAAACATCCAGAGAAGTCCAAGATTGTGTTTTTTAGACTGGCTGCCACGAGCTGAAACGAATGCAGCCAAGAGCTAGCGTCTGTGACTTACGGTTCAAAAGTTATTCACAGAAACATGGTTCTGAACTTTGCTGCCAGCCGCGAAAGCGAAAATAACCAAGATCGAGCGTCTAGGATTTACTTTTCAATAGCTCGCCTGGGAAACATCCAGAGAAGTCAAAGACAGTGCTTCTATACTAATTGCCAGGCGCTGAGACGAATGCCGCCAAGATCTAGCGTCTATGACTTACGGTTCAAGAATTAGCCTCAGAAACAGTGGGAAATAGTGCTTCTATACTAATTGCCAGGCGCTGAGACGAATGCCGCCAAGATCGAGCGTCTATGACTTACGGTTCAAGAATTAGCCTCAGAAACAGTGGTTCTGAACATGCTGCCAATAGCTCGCCTGGGAAACATCCAGAGAAGTCCAAGATTGTGTTTTTTAGACTGGCTGCCACGAGCTGAAACGAATGCAGCCAAGAGCGAGCGTCTGTGACTTACGGTTCAAAAGTTATTCACAGAAACATGGTTCTGAACTTTGCTGCCAGCCGCGAAAGCGAAAATAACCAAGATCGAGCGTCTAGGATTTACTTGTCAATAGCTCGCCTGGGAAACATCCAGAGAAGTCAAAGACAGTGCTTCTATACTAATTGCCAGGCGCTGAGACGAATGCCGCCAAGATCTAGCGTCTATGACTTACGGTTCAAGAATTAGCCTCAGAAACAGTGGGAAACAGTGCTTCTATACTAATTGCCAGGCGCTGAGACGAATGCCGCCAAGATCGAGCGTCTATGACTTACGGTTCAAGAATTAGCCTCTGAACATGCTGCCAATAGCTCGCCTGGGAAACATCCAGAGAGGTCCAAGATTGTGTTTTTTAGACTGGCTGCCACGAGCTGAAACGAATGCAGCCAAGAGCGAGCGTCTGTGACTTACGGTTCAAGAGTTATTCACAGAAACATGGTTCTGAACTTTGCTGCCAGCCGCGAAAGCGAAAATTACCAAGATCGAGCGTCTAGGATTTACTTGTCAATAGCTCGCCTGGGAAACATCCAGAGAAGTCAAAGACCGTGCTTCTATACTAATTGCCAGGCGCTGAGACGAATGCCGCCAAGATCTAGCGTCTATGACTTACGGTTCAAGAATTAGCCTCAGAAACAGTGGGAAACAGTGCTTCTATACTAATTGCCAGGCGCTGAGACGAATGCCGCCAAGATCGAGCGTCTATGACTTACGGTTCAAGAATTAGCCTCAGAAACAGTGGTTCTGAATATGCTGCCAATAGCTCGCCTGGGAAACATCCAGAGAAGTCCAAGATTGTGTTTTTTAGACTGGCTGCCACGAGCTGAAACGAATGCAGCCAAGAGCGAGCGTCTGTGACTTACGGTTCAAGAGTTGTTCACAGAAACATGGTTCTGAACTTTGCTGCCAGCCGCGAAAGCGAAAATAACCAAGATCGAGCGTCTAGGATTTACTTGTCAATAGCTCGCCTGGGAAACATCCAGAGAAGTCAAAGACAGTGCTTCTATACTAATTGCCAGGCGCTGAGACGAATGCCGCCAAGATCTAGCGTCTATGACTTACGGTTCAAGAATTAGCCTCAGAAACAGTGGGAAACAGTGCTTCTATACTAATTGCCAGGCGCTGAGACGAATGCCGCCAAGATCGAGCGTCTATGACTTACGGTTCAAGAATTAGCCTCAGAAACAGTGGTTCTGAACATGCTGCCAATAGCTCGCCTGGGAAACATCCAGAGAAGTCCAAGATAGTGTTTTTTAGACTGGCTGCCACGAGCTGAAACGAATGCAGCCAAGAGCGAGCGTCTGTGACTTACGGTTCAAGAGTTATTCACAGAAACATGGTTCTGAACTTTGCTGCCAGCCGCGAAAGCGAAAATAACCAAGATCGAGCGTCTAGGATTTACTTGTCAATAGCTCGCCTGGGAAACATCCAGAGAAGTCAAAGACAGTGATTCTATACTAATTGCCAGGCGCTGAGACGAATGCCGCCACGATCTAGCGTCTATGACTTACGGTTCAAGAATTAGCCTCAGAAACAGTGGGAAACAGTGCTTCTATACTAATTGCCAGGCGCTGAGACGAATGCCGCCAAGATCGAGCGTCTATGACTTACGGTTCAAGAATTAGCCTCTGAACATGCTGCCAATAGCTCTCCTGGGAAACATCCAGAGAGGTCCAAGATTGTGTTTTTTAGACTGGCTGCCACGAGCTGAAACGAATGCAGCCAAGAGCGAGCGTCTGTGACTTACGGTTCAAGAGTTATTCACAGAAACATGTTTCTGAACTTTGCTGCCAGCCGCGAAAGCGAAAATAACCAAGATCGAGCGTCTAGGATTTACTTGTCAATAGCTCGCCTGGGAAACATCCAGAGAAGTCAAAGACCGTGCTTCTATACTAATTGCCAGGCGCTGAGACGAATGCCGCCAAGATCGAGCGTCTAAGACTTACGGTTCAAGAATTAGCCTCAGAAACAGTGGTTCTGAACATGCTGCCAATAGCTCGCCTGGGAAACATCCAGAGAAGTCCAAGATAGTGTTTTTTAGACTGGCTGCCACGAGCTGAAACGAATGCAGCCAAGAGCGAGCGTCTGTGACTTACGGTTCAAGAGTTATTCACAGAAACATGGTTCTGAACTTTGCTGCCAGCCGCGAAAGCGAAAATAACCAAGATCGAGCGTCTAGGATTTACTTGTCAATAGCTCGCCTGGGAAACATCCAGAGAAGTCAAAGACAGTGCTTCTATACTAATTGCCAGGCGCTGAGACGAATGCCGCCACGATCTAGCGTCTATGACTTACGGTTCAAGAATTAGCCTCAGAAACAGTGGGAAACAGTGCTTCTATACTAATTGCCAGGCGCTGAGACGAATGCCGCCAAGATCGAGCGTCTATGACTTACGGTTCAAGAATTAGCCTCAGAAACAGTGGTTCTGAACATGCTGCCAATAGCTCTCCTGGGAAACATCCAGAGAGGTCCAAGATTGTGTTTTTTAGACTGGCTGCCACGAGCTGAAACGAATGCAGCCAAGAGCGAGCGTCTGTGACTTACGGTTCAAGAGTTATTCACAGAAACATGGTTCTGAACTTTGCTGCCAGCCGCGAAAGCGAAAATAACCAAGATCGAGCGTCTAGGATTTACTTGTCAATAGCTCGCCTGGGAAACATCCAGAGAAGTCAAAGACCGTGCTTCTATACTAATTGCCAGGCGCTGAGACGAATGCCGCCAAGATCGAGCGTCTAAGACTTACGGTTCAAGAATTAGCCTCAGAAACAGTGGTTCTGAACATGCTGCCAATAGCTCGCCTGGGAAACATCCAGAGAAGTCCAAGATAGTGTTTTTTAGACTGGCTGCCACGAGCTGAAACGAATGCAGCCAAGAGCGAGCGTCTGTGACTTACGGTTCAAGAGTTATTCACAGAAACATGGTTCTGAACTTTGCTGCCAGCCGCGAAAGCGAAAATAACCAAGATCGAGCGTCTAGGATTTACTTGTCAATAGCTCGCCTGGGAAACATCCAGAGAAGTCAAAGACCGTGCTTCTATACTAATTGCCAGGCGCTGAGACGAATGCCGCCAAGATCGAGCGTCTAAGACTTACGGTTCAAGAATTAGCCTCAGAAACAGTGGTTCTGAACATGCTGCCAATAGCTCGCCTGGGAAACATCCAGAGAAGTCCAAGATAGTGTTTTTTAGACTGGCTGCCACGAGCTGAAACGAATGCAGCCAAGAGCGAGCGTCTGTGACTTACGGTTCAAGAGTTATTCACAGAAACATGGTTCTGAACTTTGCTGCCAGCCGCGAAAGCGAAAATAACCAAGATCGAGCGTCTAGGATTTACTTGTCAATAGCTCGCCTGGGAAACATCCAGAGAAGTCAAAGACAGTGCTTCTATACTAATTGCCAGGCGCTGAGACGAATGCCGCCACGATCTAGCGTCTATGACTTACGGTTCAAGAATTAGCCTCAGAAACAGTGGGAAACAGTGCTTCTATACTAATTGCCAGGCGCTGAGACGAATGCCGCCAAGATCGAGCGTCTATGACTTACGGTTCAAGAATTAGCCTCAGAAACAGTGGTTCTGAACATGCTGCCAATAGCTCTCCTGGGAAACATCCAGAGAGGTCCAAGATTGTGTTTTTTAGACTGGCTGCCACGAGCTGAAACGAATGCAGCCAAGAGCGAGCGTCTGTGACTTACGGTTCAAGAGTTATTCACAGAAACATGGTTCTGAACTTTGCTGCCAGCCGCGAAAGCGAAAATAACCAAGATCGAGCGTCTAGGATTTACTTGTCAATAGCTCGCCTGGGAAACATCCAGAGAAGTCAAAGACCGTGCTTCTATACTAATTGCCAGGCGCTGAGACGAATGCCACCAAGATCGAGCGTCTAAGACTTACGGTTCAAGAATTAGCCTCAGAAACAGTGGTTCTGAACATGCTGCCAATAGCTCGCCTGGGAAACATCCAGAGAAGTCCAAGATAGTGTTTTTTAGACTGGCTGCCACGAGCTGAAACGAATGCAGCCAAGAGCGAGCGTCTGTGACTTACGGTTCAAGAGTTATTCACAGAAACATGGTTCTGAACTTTGCTGCCAGCCGCGAAAGCGAAAATAACCAAGATCGAGCGTCTAGGATTTACTTGTCAATAGCTCGCCTGGGAAACATCCAGAGAAGTCAAAGACCGTGCTTCTATACTAATTGCCAGGCGCTGAGACGAATGCCGCCAAGATCGAGCGTCTAAGACTTACGGTTCAAGAATTAGCCTCAGAAACAGTGGTTCTGAACATGCTGCCAATAGCTCGCCTGGGAAACATCCAGAGAAGTCCAAGATAGTGTTTTTTAGACTGGCTGCCACGAGCTGAAACGAATGCAGCCAAGAGCGAGCGTCTGTGACTTACGGTTCAAGAGTTATTCACAGAAACATGGTTCTGAACTTTGCTGCCAGCCGCGAAAGCGAAAATAACCAAGATCGAGCGTCTAGGATTTACTTGTCAATAGCTCGCCTGGGAAACATCCAGAGAAGTCAAAGACAGTGCTTCTATACTAATTGCCAGGCGCTGAGACGAATGCCGCCACGATCTAGCGTCTATGACTTACGGTTCAAGAATTAGCCTCAGAAACAGTGGGAAACAGTGCTTCTATACTAATTACCAGGCGCTGAGACGAATGCCGCCAAGATCGAGCGTCTATGACTTACGGTTCAAGAATTAGCCTCAGAAACAGTGGTTCTGAACATGCTGCCAATAGCTCGCCTGGGAAACATCCAGAGAAGTCCAAGATTGTGTTTTTTAGACTGGCTGCCACGAGCTGAAACGAATGCAGCCAAGAGCGAGCGTCTGTGACTTACGGTTCAAAAGTTATTCACAGAAACATGGTTCTGAACTTTGCTGCCAGCCGCGAAAGCGAAAATAACCAAGATCGAGCGTCTAGGATTTACTTGTCAATAGCTCGCCTGGGAAACATCCAGAGAAGTCAAAGACAGTGCTTCTATACTAATTGCCAGGCGCTGAGACGAATGCCGCCAAGATCTAGCGTCTATGACTTACGGTTCAAGAATTAGCCTCAGAAACAGTGGGAAACAGTGCTTCTATACTAATTGCCAGGCGCTGAGACGAATGCCGCCAAGATCGAGCGTCTATGACTTACGGTTCAAGAATTAGCCTCTGAACATGCTGCCAATAGCTCGCCTGGGAAACATCCAGAGAGGTCCAAGATTGTGTTTTTTAGACTGGCTGCCACGAGCTGAAACGAATGCAGCCAAGAGCGAGCGTCTGTGACTTACGGTTCAAGAGTTATTCACAGAAACATGGTTCTGAACTTTGCTGCCAGCCGCGAAAGCGAAAATTACCAAGATCGAGCGTCTAGGATTTACTTGTCAATAGCTCGCCTGGGAAACATCCAGAGAAGTCAAAGACCGTGCTTCTATACTAATTGCCAGGCGCTGAGACGAATGCCGCCAAGATCGAGCGTCTAAGACTTACGGTTTAAGAATTAGCCTCAGAAACAGTGGTTCTGAACATGCTGCCAATAGCTCGCCTGGGAAACATCCAGAGAAGTCCAAGATAGTGTTTTTTAGACTGGCTGCCACGAGCTGAAACGAATGCAGCCAAGAGCGAGCGTCTGTGACTTACGGTTCAAGAGTTATTCACAGAAACATGGTTCTGAACTTTGCTGCCAGCCGCGAAAGCGAAACTAACCAAGATCGAGCGTCTAGGATTTACTTGTCAATAGCTCGCCTGGGAAACATCCAGAGAAGTCAAAGACAGTGCTTCTATACTAATTGCCAGGCGCTGAGACGAATGCCGCCACGATCTAGCGTCTATGACTTACGGTTCAAGAATTAGCCTCAGAAACAGTGGGAAACAGTGCTTCTATACTAATTGCCAGGCGCTGAGACGAATGCCGCCAAGATCGAGCGTCTATGACTTACGGTTCAAGAATTAGCCTCAGAAACAGTGGTTCTGAACATGCTGCCAATAGCTCGTCTGGGAAACATCCAGAGAAGTCCAAGATAGTGTTTTTTAGACTGGCTGCCACGAGCTGAAACGAATGCAGCCAAGAGCGAGCGTCTGTGACTTACGGTTCAAGAGTTATTCACAGAAACATGGTTCTGAACTTTGCTGCCAGCCGCGAAAGCGAAAATAACCAAGATCGAGCGTCTAGGATTTACTTGTCAATAGCTCGCCTGGGAAACATCCAGAGAAGTCAAAGACAGTGCTTCTATACTAATTGCCAGGCGCTGAGACGAATGCCGCCAAGATCGAGCGTCTAAGACTTACGGTTCAAGAATTAGCCTCAGAAACAGTGGTTCTGAACATGCTGCCAATAGCTCGTCTGGGAAACATCCAGAGAAGTCCAAGATAGTGTTTTTTAGACGGGCTGCCACGAGCTGAAACGAATGCAGCCAAGAGCGAGCGTCTGTGACTTACGGTTCAAGAGTTATTCACAGAAACATGGTTCTGAACTTTGCTGCCAGCCGCGAAAGCGAAAATAACCAAGATCGAGCGTCTAGGATTTACTTGTCAATAGCTCGCCTGGGAAACATCCAGAGAAGTCAAAGACAGTGCTCCTATACTAATTGCCAGGCGCTGAGACGAATGCCGCCAAGATCTAGCGTCTATGACTTACGGTTCAAGAATTAGCCTCAGAAACAGTGGGAAACAGTGCTTCTATACTAATTGCCAGGCGCTGAGACGAATGCCGCCAAGATCGAGCGTCTATGACTTACGGTTCAAGAATTAGCCTCAGAAACAGTGGTTCTGAACATGCTGCCAATAGCTCGTCTGGGAAACATCCAGAGAAGTCCAAGATAGTGTTTTTTAGACTGGCTGCCACGAGCTGAAACGAATGCAGCCAAGAGCGAGCGTCTGTGACTTACGGTTCAAGAGTTATTCACAGAAACATGGTTCTGAACTTTGCTGCCAGCCGCGAAAGCGAAAATAACCAAGATCGAGCGTCTAGGATTTACTTGTCAATAGCTCGCCTGGGAAACATCCAGAGAATTCAAAGACAGTGCTTCTGTACTAATTGCCAGGCGCTGAGACGAATGCCGCCAAGATCTAGCGTCTATGACTTACGGTTCAAGAATTAGCCTCAGAAACAGTGGGAAACAGTGCTTCTATACTAATTGCCAGGCGCTGAGACGAATGCCGCCAAGATCGAGCGTCTATGACTTACGGTTCAAGAATTAGCCTCAGAAACAGTGGTTCTGAACATGCTGCCAATAGCTCGTCTGGGAAACATCCAGAGAAGTCCAAGATAGTGTTTTTTAGACTGGCTGCCACGAGCTGAAACGAATGCAGCCAAGAGCGAGCGTCTGTGACTTACGGTTCAAGAGTTATTCACAGAAACATGGTTCTGAACTTTGCTGCCAGCCGCGAAAGCGAAAATAACCAAGATCGAGCGTCTAGGATTTACTTGTCAATAGCTCGCCTGGGAAACATCCAGAGAAGTCAAAGACAGTGCTTCTATACTAATTGCCAGGCGCTGAGACGAATGCCGCCAAGATCGAGCGTCTAAGACTTACGGTTCAAGAATTAGCCTCAGAAACAGTGGTTCTGAACATGCTGCCAATAGCTCGTCTGGGAAACATCCAGAGAAGTCCAAGATAGTGTTTTTTAGACGGGCTGCCACGAGCTGAAACGAATGCAGCCAAGAGCGAGCGTCTGTGACTTACGGTTCAAGAGTTATTCACAGAAACATGGTTCTGAACTTTGCTGCCAGCCGCGAAAGCGAAAATAACCAAGATCGAGCGTCTAGGATTTACTTGTCAATAGCTCGCCTGGGAAACATCCAGAGAAGTCAAAGACAGTGCTTCTATACTAATTGCCAGGCGCTGAGACGAATGCCGCCAAGATCTAGCGTCTATGACTTACGGTTCAAGAATTAGCCTCAGAAACAGTGGGAAACAGTGCTTCTATACTAATTGCCAGGCGCTGAGACGAATGCCGCCAAGATCGAGCGTCTATGACTTACGGTTCAAGAATTAGCCTCAGAAACAGTGGTTCTGAACATGCTGCCAATAGCTCGTCTGGGAAACATCCAGAGAAGTCCAAGATAGTGTTTTTTAGACTGGCTGCCACGAGCTGAAACGAATGCAGCCAAGAGCGAGCGTCTGTGACTTACGGTTCAAGAGTTATTCACAGAAACATGGTTCTGAACTTTGCTGCCAGCCGCGAAAGCGAAAATAACCAAGATCGAGCGTCTAGGATTTACTTGTCAATAGCTCGCCTGGGAAACATCCAGAGAAGTCAAAGACAGTGCTTCTATACTAATTGCCAGGCGCTGAGACGAATGCCGCCAAGATCGAGCGTCTAAGACTTACGGTTCAAGAATTAGCCTCAGAAACAGTGGTTCTGAACATGCTGCCAATAGCTCGTCTGGGAAACATCCAGAGAAGTCCAAGATAGTGTTTTTTTAGACGGGCTGCCACGAGCTGAAACGAATGCAGCCAAGAGCGAGCGTCTGTGACTTACGGTTCAAGAGTTATTCACAGAAACATGGTTCTGAACTTTGCTGCCAGCCGCGAAAGCGAAAATAACCAAGATCGAGCGTCTAGGATTTACTTGTCAATAGCTCGCCTGGGAAACATCCAGAGAAGTCAAAGACAGTGCTTCTATACTAATTGCCAGGCGCTGAGACGAATGCCGCCAAGATCTAGCGTCTATGACTTACGGTTCAAGAATTAGCCTCAGAAACAGTGGGAAACAGTGCTTCTATACTAATTGCCAGGCGCTGAGACGAATGCCGCCAAGATCGAGCGTCTATGACTTACGGTTCAAGAATTAGCCTCAGAAACAGTGGTTCTGAACATGCTGCCAATAGCTCGTCTGGGAAACATCCAGAGAAGTCCAAGATAGTGTTTTTTAGACTGGCTGCCACGAGCTGAAACGAATGCAGCCAAGAGCGAGCGTCTGTGACTTACGGTTCAAGAGTTATTCACAGAAACATGGTTCTGAACTTTGCTGCCAGCCGCGAAAGCGAAAATAACCAAGATCGAGCGTCTAGGATTTACTTGTCAATAGCTCGCCTGGGAAACATCCAGAGAAGTCAAAGACAGTGCTTCTATACTAATTGCCAGGCGCTGAGACGAATGCCGCCAAGATCGAGCGTCTATGACTTACGGTTCAAGAATTAGCCTCAGAAACAGTGGTTCTGAACATGCTGCCAATAGCTCGCCTGGGAAACATCCAGAGAAGTCCAAGATAGTGTTTTTTAGACTGGCTGCCACGAGCTGAAACGAATGCAGCCAAGAGCGAGCGTCTGTGACTTACGGTTCAAGAGTTATTCACAGAAACATGGTTCTGAACTTTGCTGCCAGCCGCGAAAGCGAAAATAACCAAGATCGAGCGTCAAGGATTTACTTGTCAATAGCTCGCCTGGGAAACATCCAGAGAAGTCAAAGACAGTGCTTCTATACTAATTGCCAGACGCTGAGACGAATGCCGCCAAGATCTAGCGTCTATGACTTACGGTTCAAGAATTAGCCTCAGTTACAGTGGGAAACAGTGCTTCTATACTAATTGCCAGGCGCTGAGACGAATGCCGCCAAGATCGAGCGTCTATGACTTACGGTTCAAGAATTAGCCTGAGAAACAGTGGTTCTGAACATGCTGCCAATAGCTCGCCTGGGAAACATCAAGAGAAGTCCAAGATAGTGTTTTTTAGACTGGCTGCCACGAGCTGAAACGAATGCAGCCAAGAGCGAGCGTCTGTGACTTACGGTTCAAGAGTTATTCACAGAAACATGGTTCTGAACTTTGCTGCCAGCCGCGAAAGCGAAAATAACCAAGATCGAGCGTCTAGGATTTACTTGTCAATAGCTCGAATGGGAAACATCCAGAGAAGTCAAAGACAGTGCTTCTATACTAATTGCCAGGCGCTGAGACGAATGCCGCCAAGATGGAGCGTCTAAGACTTACGGTTCAAGAATTAGCCTCAGAAACAGTGGTTCTGAACATGCTGCCAATAGCTCGCCTGGGAAACATCCAGAGAAGTCCAAGATAGTTTTTTTCTACTGGCTGCCACGAGCTGAAACGAATGCAGCCAAGAGCGAGCGTCTGTGACTTACGGTTCAAGAGTTATTCACAGAAACATGGTTCTGAACTTTGCTGCCAGCCGCGAAAGCGAAAATAACCAAGATCGAGCGTCTAGGATTTACTTGTCAATAGCTCGAATGGGAAACATCCAGAGAAGTCAAAGACAGTGCTTCTATACTAATTGCCAGGCGCTGAGACGAATGCCGCCAAGATCTAGCGTCTATGACTTACGGTTCAAGAGTTATTCACAGAAACATGGTTCTGAACTTTGCTGCCAGCCTCGAAAGCGAAAATAACCAAGATCGAGCGTCTAGGATTTACTTGTCAATAGCTCGCCTGGGAAACATCCAGAGAAGTCAAAGACAGTGCTTCTATACTAATTGCCAGGCGCTGAGACGAATGCCGCCAAGATCGAGCGTCTATGACTTACGGTTCAAGAATTAGCCTCAGAAACAGTGGTTCTGAACATGCTGCCAATAGCTCGTCTGGGAAACATCCAGAGAAGTCCAAGATAGTGTTTTTTAGACTGGCTGCCACGAGCTGAAACGAATGCAGCCAAGAGCGAGCGTCTGTGACTTACGGTTCAAGAGTTATTCACAGAAACATGGTTCTGAACTTTGCTGCCAGCTGCGAAAGCGAAAATAACCAAGATCGAGCGTCTAGGATTTACTTGTCAATAGCTCGCCTGGGAAACATCCAGAGAATTCAAAGACAGTGCTTCTGTACTAATTGCCAGGCGCTGAGACGAATGCCGCCAAGATCTAGCGTCTATGACTTACGGTTCAAGAATTAGCCTCAGAAACAGTGGGAAACAGTGCTTCTATACTAATTGCCAGGCGCTGAGACGAATGCCGCCAAGATCGAGCGTCTATGACTTACGGTTCAAGAATTAGCCTCAGAAACAGTGGTTCTGAACATGCTGCCAATAGCTCGTCTGGGAAACATCCAGAGAAGTCCAAGATAGTGTTTTTTAGACTGGCTGCCACGAGCTGAAACGAATGCAGCCAAGAGCGAGCGTCTGTGACTTACGGTTCAAGAGTTATTCACAGAAACATGGTTCTGAACTTTGCTGCCAGCCGCGAAAGCGAAAATAACCAAGATCGAGCGTCTAGGATTTACTTGTCAATAGCTCGCCTGGGAAACATCCAGAGAAGTCAAAGACAGTGCTTCTATACTAATTGCCAGGCGCTGAGACGAATGCCGCCAAGATCGAGCGTCTAAGACTTACGGTTCAAGAATTAGCCTCAGAAACAGTGGTTCTGAACATGCTGCCAATAGCTCGTCTGGGAAACATCCAGAGAAGTCCAAGATAGTGTTTTTTAGACGGGCTGCCACGAGCTGAAACGAATGCAGCCAAGAGCGAGCGTCTGTGACTTACGGTTCAAGAGTTATTCACAGAAACATGGTTCTGAACTTTGCTGCCAGCCGCGAAAGCGAAAATAACCAAGATCGAGCGTCTAGGATTTACTTGTCAATAGCTCGCCTGGGAAACATCCAGAGAAGTCAAAGACAGTGCTTCTATACTAATTGCCAGGCGCTGAGACGAATGCCGCCAAGATCTAGCGTCTATGACTTACGGTTCAAGAATTAGCCTCAGAAACAGTGGGAAACAGTGCTTCTATACTAATTGCCAGGCGCTGAGACGAATGCCGCCAAGATCGAGCGTCTATGACTTACGGTTCAAGAATTAGCCTCAGAAACAGTGGTTCTGAACATGCTGCCAATAGCTCGTCTGGGAAACATCCAGAGAAGTCCAAGATAGTGTTTTTTAGACTGGCTGCCACGAGCTGAAACGAATGCAGCCAAGAGCGAGCGTCTGTGACTTACGGTTCAAGAGTTATTCACAGAAACATGGTTCTGAACTTTGCTGCCAGCCGCGAAAGCGAAAATAACCAAGATCGAGCGTCTAGGATTTACTTGTCAATAGCTCGCCTGGGAAACATCCAGAGAAGTCAAAGACAGTGCTTCTATACTAATTGCCAGGCGCTGAGACGAATGCCGCCAAGATCGAGCGTCTATGACTTACGGTTCAAGAATTAGCCTCAGAAACAGTGGTTCTGAACATGCTGCCAATAGCTCGCCTGGGAAACATCCAGAGAAGTCCAAGATAGTGTTTTTTAGACTGGCTGCCACGAGCTGAAACGAATGCAGCCAAGAGCGAGCGTCTGTGACTTACGGTTCAAGAGTTATTCAGAGAAACATGGTTCTGAACTTTGCTGCCAGCCGCGAAAGCGAAAATAACCAAGATCGAGCGTCTAGGATTTACTTGTCAATAGCTCGCCTGGGAAACATCCAGAGAAGTCAAAGACAGTGCTTCTATACTAATTGCCAGACGCTGAGACGAATGCCGCCAAGATCTAGCGTCTATGACTTACGGTTCAAGAATTAGCCTCAGTTACAGTGGGAAACAGTGCTTCTATACTAATTGCCAGGCGCTGAGACGAATGCCGCCAAGATCGAGCGTCTATGACTTACGGTTCAAGAATTAGCCTCAGAAACAGTGGTTCTGAACATGCTGCCAATAGCTCGCCTGGGAAACATCAAGAGAAGTCCAAGATAGTGTTTTTTAGACTGGCTGCCACGAGCTGAAACGAATGCAGCCAAGAGCGAGCGTCTGTGACTTACGGTTCAAGAGTTATTCACAGAAACATGGTTCTGAACTTTGCTGCCAGCCGCGAAAGCGAAAATAACCAAGATCGAGCGTCTAGGATTTACTTGTCAATAGCTCGAATGGGAAACATCCAGAGAAGTCAAAGACAGTTCTTCTATACTAATTGCCAGGCGCTGAGACGAATGCCGCCAAGATGGAGCGTCTAAGACTTACGGTTCAAGAATTAGCCTCAGAAACAGTGGTTCTGAACATGCTGCCAATAGCTCGCCTGGGAAACATCCAGAGAAGTCCAAGATAGTGTTTTTCTACTGGCTGCCACGAGCTGAAACGAATGCAGCCAAGAGCGAGCGTCTGTGACTTACGGTTCAAGAGTTATTCACAGAAACATGGTTCTGAACTTTGCTGCCAGCCGCGAAAGCGAAAATAACCAAGATCGAGCGTCTAGGATTTACTTGTCAATAGCTCGAATGGGAAACATCCAGAGAAGTCAAAGACAGTGCTTCTATACTAATTGCCAGGCGCTGAGACGAATGCCGCCAAGATCTAGCGTCTATGACTTACGGTTCAAGAATTAGCCTCAGAAACAGTGGGAAACAGTGCTTCTATACTAATTGCCAGGCGCTGAGACGAATGCCGCCAAGATCGAGCGTCTATGACTTACGGTTCAAGAATTAGCCTCAGAAACAGTGGTTCTGAACATGCTGCCAATAGCTCGCCAGGGAAACATCCAGAGAAGACCAAGATTGTGTTTTTTAGACTGGCTGCCACGAGCTGAAACGAATGCAGCCAAGAGCGAGCGTCTGTGACTTACGGTTCAAGAGTTATTCACAGAAACATGGTTCTGAACTTTGCTGCCAGCCGCAAAAGCGAAAATAACCAAGATCGAGCGTCTAGGATTTACTTGTCAATAGCTCGCCTGGGAAACATCCAGAGAAGTCAAAGACAGTGCTTCTATACTAATTGCCAGGCGCTGAGACGAATGCCGCCAAGATGGAGCGTCTAAGACTTACGGTTCAAGAATTAGCCTCAGAAACAGTGGTTCTGAACATGCTGCCAATAGCTCGCCTGGGAAACATCCAGATAAGTCCAAGATTGTGTTTTTTTAGACAGGCTGCCACGAGCTGAAACGAATGCAGCCAAGAGCGAGCGTCTGTGACTTACGGTTCAAGAGTTATTCACAGAAACATGGTTCTGAACTTTGCTGCCAGCTGCGAAAGCGAAAATAACCAAGATCGAGCGTCTAGGATTTACTTGTCAATAGCTCGCCTGGGAAACATCCAGAGAATTCAAAGACAGTGCTTCTGTACTAATTGCCAGGCGCTGAGACGAATGCCGCCAAGATCTAGCGTCTATGACTTACGGTTCAAGAATTAGCCTCAGAAACAGTGGGAAACAGTGCTTCTATACTAATTGCCAGGCGCTGAGACGAATGCCGCCAAGATCGAGCGTCTATGACTTACGGTTCAAGAATTAGCCTCAGAAACAGTGGTTCTGAACATGCTGCCAATAGCTCGTCTGGGAAACATCCAGAGAAGTCCAAGATAGTGTTTTTTAGACTGGCTGCCACGAGCTGAAACGAATGCAGCCAAGAGCGAGCGTCTGTGACTTACGGTTCAAGAGTTATTCACAGAAACATGGTTCTGAACTTTGCTGCCAGCCGCGAAAGCGAAAATAACCAAGATCGAGCGTCTAGGATTTACTTGTCAATAGCTCGCCTGGGAAACATCCAGAGAAGTCAAAGACAGTGCTTCTATACTAATTGCCAGGCGCTGAGACGAATGCCGCCAAGATCGAGCGTCTAAGACTTACGGTTCAAGAATTAGCCTCAGAAACAGTGGTTCTGAACATGCTGCCAATAGCTCGTCTGGGAAACATCCAGAGAAGTCCAAGATAGTGTTTTTTAGACGGGCTGCCACGAGCTGAAACGAATGCAGCCAAGAGCGAGCGTCTGTGACTTACGGTTCAAGAGTTATTCACAGAAACATGGTTCTGAACTTTGCTGCCAGCCGCGAAAGCGAAAATAACCAAGATCGAGCGTCTAGGATTTACTTGTCAATAGCTCGCCTGGGAAACATCCAGAGAAGTCAAAGACAGTGCTTCTATACTAATTGCCAGGCGCTGAGACGAATGCCGCCAAGATCTAGCGTCTATGACTTACGGTTCAAGAATTAGCCTCAGAAACAGTGGGAAACAGTGCTTCTATACTAATTGCCAGGCGCTGAGACGAATGCCGCCAAGATCGAGCGTCTATGACTTACGGTTCAAGAATTAGCCTCAGAAACAGTGGTTCTGAACATACTGCCAATAGCTCGTCTGGGAAACATCCAGAGAAGTCCAAGATAGTGTTTTTTAGACTGGCTGCCACGAGCTGAAACGAATGCAGCCAAGAGCGAGCGCCTGTGACTTACGGTTCAAGAGTTATTCACAGAAACATGGTTCTGAACTTTGCTGCCAGCCGCGAAAGCGAAAATAACCAAGATCGAGCGTCTAGGATTTACTTGTCAATAGCTCGCCTGGGAAACATCCAGAGAAGTCAAAGACAGTGCTTCTATACTAATTGCCAGGCGCTGAGACGAATGCCGCCAAGATCGAGCGTCTATGACTTACGGTTCAAGAATTAGCCTCAGAAACAGTGGTTCTGAACATGCTGCCAATAGCTCGCCTGGGAAACATCCAGAGAAGTCCAAGATAGTGTTTTTTAGACTGGCTGCCACGAGCTGAAACGAATGCAGCCAAGAGCGAGCGTCTGTGACTTACGGTTCAAGAGTTATTCACAGAAACATGGTTCTGAACTTTGCTGCCAGCCGCGAAAGCGAAAATAACCAAGATCGAGCGTCTAGGATTTACTTGTCAATAGCTCGCCTGGGAAACATCCAGAGAAGTCAAAGACAGTGCTTCTATACTAATTGCCAGACGCTGAGACGAATGCCGCCAAGATCTAGCGTCTATGACTTACGGTTCAAGAATTAGCCTCAGTTACAGTGGGAAACAGTGCTTCTATACTAATTGCCAGGCGCTGAGACGAATGCCGCCAAGATCGAGCGTCTATGACTTACGGTTCAAGAATTAGCCTCAGAAACAGTGGTTCTGAACATGCTGCCAATAGCTCGCCTGGGAAACATCAAGAGAAGTCCAAGATAGTGTTTTTTAGACTGGCTGCCACGAGCTGAAACGAATGCAGCCAAGAGCGAGCGTCTGTGACTTACGGTTCAAGAGTTATTCACAGAAACATGGTTCTGAACTTTGCTGCCAGCCGCGAAAGCGAAAATAACCAAGATCGAGCGTCTAGGATTTACTTGTCAATAGCTCGAATGGGAAACATCCAGAGAAGTCAAAGACAGTGCTTCTATACTAATTGCCAGGCGCTGAGACGAATGCCGCCAAGATGGAGCGTCTAAGACTTACGGTTCAAGAATTAGCCTCAGAAACAGTGGTTCTGAACATGCTGCCAATAGCTCGCCTGGGAAACATCCAGAAAAGTCCAATATAGTGTTTTTCTACTGGCTGCCACGAGCTGAAACGAATGCAGCCAAGAGCGAGCGTCTGTGACTTACGGTTCAAGAGTTATTCACAGAAACATGGTTCTGAACTTTGCTGCCAGCCGCGAAAGCGAAAATAACCAAGATCGAGCGTCTAGGATTTACTTGTCAATAGCTCGAATGGGAAACATCCAGAGAAGTCAAAGACAGTGCTTCTATACTAATTGCCAGGCGCTGAGACGAATGCCGCCAAGATCTAGCGTCTATGACTTACGGTTCAAGAATTAGCCTCAGAAAACAGTGGGAAACAGTGCTTCTATACTAATTGCCAGGCGCTGAGACGAATGCCGCCAAGATCGAGCGTCTATGACTTACGGTTCAAGAATTAGCCTCAGAAACAGTGGTTCTGAACATGCTGCCAATAGCTCGCCTGGGAAACATCAAGAGAAGTCCAAGATAGTGTTTTTTAGACTGGCTGCCACGAGCTGAAACGAATGCAGCCAAGAGCGAGCGTCTGTGACTTACGGTTCAAGAGTTATTCACAGAAACATGGTTCTGAACTTTGCTGCCAGCCGCGAAAGCGAAAATAACCAAGATCGAGCGTCTAGGATTTACTTGTCAATAGCTCGAATGGGAAACATCCAGAGAAGTCAAAGACAGTGCTTCTATACTAATTGCCAGGCGCTGAGACGAATGCCGCCAAGATGGAGCGTCTAAGACTTACGGTTCAAGAATTAGCCTCAGAAACAGTGGTTCTGAACATGCTGCCAATAGCTCGCCTGGGAAACATCCAGAGAAGTCCAAGATAGTGTTTTTCTACTGGCTGCCACGAGCTGAAACGAATGCAGCCAAGAGCGAGCGTCTGTGACTTACGGTTCAAGAGTTATTCACAGAAACATGGTTCTGAACTTTGCTGCCAGCCGCGAAAGCGAAAATAACCAAGATCGAGCGTCTAGGATTTACTTGTCAATAGCTCGAATGGGAAACATCCAGAGAAGTCAAAGACAGTGCTTCTATACTAATTGCCAGGCGCTGAGACGAATGCCGCCAAGATCTAGCGTCTATGACTTACGGTTCAAGAATTAGCCTCAGAAACAGTGGGAAACAGTGCTTCTATACTAATTGCCAGGCGCTGAGACGAATGCCGCCAAGATCGAGCGTCTATGACTTACGGTTCAAGAATTAGCCTCAGAAACAGTGGTTCTGAACATGCTGCCAATAGCTCGCCAGGGAAACATCCAGAGAAGACCAAGATTGTGTTTTTTAGACTGGCTGCCACGAGCTGAAACGAATGCAGCCAAGAGCGAGCGTCTGTGACTTACGGTTCAAGAGTTATTCACAGAAACATGGTTCTGAACTTTGCTGCCAGCCGCGAAAGCGAAAATAACCAAGATCGAGCGTCTAGGATTTACTTGTCAATAGCTCGCCTGGGAAACATCCAGAGAAGTCAAAGACAGTGCTTCTATACTAATTGCCAGGCGCTGAGACGAATGCCGCCAAGATGGAGCGTCTAAGACTTACGGTTCAAGAATTAGCCTCAGAAACAGTGGTTCTGAACATGCTGCCAATAGCTCGCCTGGGAAACATCCAGAGAAGTCCAAGATTGTGTTTTTTAGACAGGCTGCCACGAGCTGAAACGAATGCAGCCAAGAGCGAGCGTCTGTGACTTACGGTTCAAGAGTTATTCACAGAAACATGGTTCTGAACTTTGCTGCCAGCTGCGAAAGCGAAAATAACCAAGATCGAGCGTCTAGGATTTACTTGTCAATAGCTCGCCTGGGAAACATCCAGAGAAGTCTAAGACCGTGCTTCTATACTAATTGCCAGGCGCTGAGACGAATGCCGCCAAGATCTAGCGTCCATGACTTACGGTTCAAGAATTAGCCTCAGAAACAGTGGGAAACAGTGCTTCTATACTAATTGCCAGGCGCTGAGACGAATGCCACCAAGATCGAGCGTCTATGACTTACGGTTCAAGAATTAGCCTCAGAAACAGTGGTTCTGAACATGCTGCCAATAGCTCGCCTGGGAAACATCCAGAGAAGTCCAAGATAGTGTTTTTTAGACTGGCTGCCACGAGCTGAAACGAATGCAGCCAAGAGCGAGCGTCTGTGACTTACGGTTCAAGAGTTATTCACAGAAACATGGTTCTGAACTTTGCTGCCAGCCGCGAAAGCGAAAATAACCAAGATCGAGCGTCTAGGATTTACTTGTCAATAGCTCGCATGGGAAACATCCAGAGAATTCAAAGACAGTGCTTCTGTACTAATTGCCAGGCGCTGAGACGAATGCCGCCAAGATCTAGCGTCTATGACTTACGGTTCAAGAATTAGCCTCAGAAACAGTGGGAAACAGTGCTTCTATACTAATTGCCAGGCGCTGAGACGAATGCCGCCAAGATCGAGCGTCTATGACTTACGGTTCAAGAATTAGCCTCAGAAACAGTGGTTCTGAACATGCTGCCAATAGCTCGTCTGGGAAACATCCAGAGAAGTCCAAGATAGTGTTTTTTAGACTGGCTGCCACGAGCTGAAACGAATGCAGCCAAGAGCGAGCGTCTGTGACTTACGGTTCAAGAGTTATTCACAGAAACATGGTTCTGAACTTTGCTGCCAGCCGCGAAAGCGAAAATAACCAAGATCGAGCGTCTAGGATTTACTTGTCAATAGCTCGCCTGGGAAACATCCAGAGAAGTCAAAGACAGTGCTTCTATACTAATTGCCAGGCGCTGAGACGAATGCCGCCAAGATCGAGCGTCTAAGACTTACGGTTCAAGAATTAGCCTCAGAAACAGTGGTTCTGAACATGCTGCCAATAGCTCGTCTGGGAAACATCCAGAGAAGTCCAAGATAGTGTTTTTTAGACGGGCTGCCACGAGCTGAAACGAATGCAGCCAAGAGCGAGCGTCTGTGACTTACGGTTCAAGAGTTATTCACAGAAACATGGTTCTGAACTTTGCTGCCAGCCGCGAAAGCGAAAATAACCAAGATCGAGCGTCTAGGATTTACTTGTCAATAGCTCGCCTGGGAAACATCCAGAGAAGTCAAAGACAGTGCTTCTATACTAATTGCCAGGCGCTGAGACGAATGCCGCCAAGATCTAGCGTCTATGACTTACGGTTCAAGAATTAGCCTCAGAAACAGTGGGAAACAGTGCTTCTATACTAATTGCCAGGCGCTGAGACGAATGCCGCCAAGATCGAGCGTCTATGACTTACGGTTCAAGAATTAGCCTCAGAAACAGTGGTTCTGAACATGCTGCCAATAGCTCGTCTGGGAAACATCCAGAGAAGTCCAAGATAGTGTTTTTTAGACTGGCTGCCACGAGCTGAAACGAATGCAGCCAAGAGCGAGCGTCTGTGACTTACGGTTCAAGAGTTATTCACAGAAACATGGTTCTGAACTTTGCTGCCAGCCGCGAAAGCGAAAATAACCAAGATCGAGCGTCTAGGATTTACTTGTCAATAGCTCGCCTGGGAAACATCCAGAGAAGTCAAAGACAGTGCTTCTATACTAATTGCCAGGCGCTGAGACGAATGCCGCCAAGATCGAGCGTCTATGACTTACGGTTCAAGAATTAGCCTCAGAAACAGTGGTTCTGAACATGCTGCCAATAGCTCGCCTGGGAAACATCCAGAGAAGTCCAAGATAGTGTTTTTTAGACTGGCTGCCACGAGCTGAAACGAATGCAGCCAAGAGCGAGCGTCTGTGACTTACGGTTCAAGAGTTATTCAGAGAAACATGGTTCTGAACTTTGCTGCCAGCCGCGAAAGCGAAAATAACCAAGATCGAGCGTCTAGGATTTACTTGTCAATAGCTCGCCTGGGAAACATCCAGAGAAGTCAAAGACAGTGCTTCTATACTAATTGCCAGACGCTGAGACGAATGCCGCCAAGATCTAGCGTCTATGACTTACGGTTCAAGAATTAGCCTCAGTTACAGTGGGAAACAGTGCTTCTATACTAATTGCCAGGCGCTGAGACGAATGCCGCCAAGATCGAGCGTCTATGACTTACGGTTCAAGAATTAGCCTCAGAAACAGTGGTTCTGAACATGCTGCCAATAGCTCGCCTGGGAAACATCAAGAGAAGTCCAAGATAGTGTTTTTTAGACTGGCTGCCACGAGCTGAAACGAATGCAGCCAAGAGCGAGCGTCTGTGACTTACGGTTCAAGAGTTATTCACAGAAACATGGTTCTGAACTTTGCTGCCAGCCGCGAAAGCGAAAATAACCAAGATCGAGCGTCTAGGATTTACTTGTCAATAGCTCGAATGGGAAACATCCAGAGAAGTCAAAGACAGTGCTTCTATACTAATTGCCAGGCGCTGAGACGAATGCCGCCAAGATGGAGCGTCTAAGACTTACGGTTCAAGAATTAGCCTCAGAAACAGTGGTTCTGAACATGCTGCCAATAGCTCGCCTGGGAAACATCCAGAGAAGTCCAAGATAGTGTTTTTCTACTGGCTGCCACGAGCTGAAACGAATGCAGCCAAGAGCGAGCGTCTGTGACTTACGGTTCAAGAGTTATTCACAGAAACATGGTTCTGAACTTTGCTGCCAGCCGCGAAAGCGAAAATAACCAAGATCGAGCGTCTAGGATTTACTTGTCAATAGCTCGAATGGGAAACATCCAGAGAAGTCAAAGACAGTGCTTCTATACTAATTGCCAGGCGCTGAGACGAATGCCGCCAAGATCTAGCGTCTATGACTTACGGTTCAAGAATTAGCCTCAGAAACAGTGGGAAACAGTGCTTCTATACTAATTGCCAGGCGCTGAGACGAATGCCGCCAAGATCGAGCGTCTATGACTTACGGTTCAAGAATTAGCCTCAGAAACAGTGGTTCTGAACATGCTGCCAATAGCTCGCCAGGGAAACATCCAGAGAAGACCAAGATTGTGTTTTTTAGACTGGCTGCCACGAGCTGAAACGAATGCAGCCAAGAGCGAGCGTCTGTGACTTACGGTTCAAGAGTTATTCACAGAAACATGGTTCTGAACTTTGCTGCCAGCCGCAAAAGCGAAAATAACCAAGATCGAGCGTCTAGGATTTACTTGTCAATAGCTCGCCTGGGAAACATCCAGAGAAGTCAAAGACAGTGCTTCTATACTAATTGCCAGGCGCTGAGACGAATGCCGCCAAGATGGAGCGTCTAAGACTTACGGTTCAAGAATTAGCCTCAGAAACAGTGGTTCTGAACATGCTGCCAATAGCTCGCCTGGGAAACATCCAGAGAAGTCCAAGATTGTGTTTTTTAGACAGGCTGCCACGAGCTGAAACGAATGCAGCCAAGAGCGAGCGTCTGTGACTTACGGTTCAAGAGTTATTCACAGAAACATGGTTCTGAACTTTGCTGCCAGCTGCGAAAGCGAAAATAACCAAGATCGAGCGTCTAGGATTTACTTGTCAATAGCTCGCCTGGGAAACATCCAGAGAATTCAAAGACAGTGCTTCTGTACTAATTGCCAGGCGCTGAGACGAATGCCGCCAAGATCTAGCGTCTATGACTTACGGTTCAAGAATTAGCCTCAGAAACAGTGGGAAACAGTGCTTCTATACTAATTGCCAGGCGCTGAGACGAATGCCGCCAAGATCGAGCGTCTATGACTTACGGTTCAAGAATTAGCCTCAGAAACAGTGGTTCTGAACATGCTGCCAATAGCTCGTCTGGGAAACATCCAGAGAAGTCCAAGATAGTGTTTTTTAGACTGGCTGCCACGAGCTGAAACGAATGCAGCCAAGAGCGAGCGTCTGTGACTTACGGTTCAAGAGTTATTCACAGAAACATGGTTCTGAACTTTGCTGCCAGCCGCGAAAGCGAAAATAACCAAGATCGAGCGTCTAGGATTTACTTGTCAATAGCTCGCCTGGGAAACATCCAGAGAAGTCAAAGACAGTGCTTCTATACTAATTGCCAGGCGCTGAGACGAATGCCGCCAAGATCGAGCGTCTAAGACTTACGGTTCAAGAATTAGCCTCAGAAACAGTGGTTCTGAACATGCTGCCAATAGCTCGTCTGGGAAACATCCAGAGAAGTCCAAGATAGTGTTTTTTAGACGGGCTGCCACGAGCTGAAACGAATGCAGCCAAGAGCGAGCGTCTGTGACTTACGGTTCAAGAGTTATTCACAGAAACATGGTTCTGAACTTTGCTGCCAGCCGCGAAAGCGAAAATAACCAAGATCGAGCGTCTAGGATTTACTTGTCAATAGCTCGCCTGGGAAACATCCAGAGAAGTCAAAGACAGTGCTTCTATACTAATTGCCAGGCGCTGAGACGAATGCCGCCAAGATCTAGCGTCTATGACTTACGGTTCAAGAATTAGCCTCAGAAACAGTGGGAAACAGTGCTTCTATACTAATTGCCAGGCGCTGAGACGAATGCCGCCAAGATCGAGCGTCTATGACTTACGGTTCAAGAATTAGCCTCAGAAACAGTGGTTCTGAACATGCTGCCAATAGCTCGTCTGGGAAACATCCAGAGAAGTCCAAGATAGTGTTTTTTAGACTGGCTGCCACGAGCTGAAACGAATGCAGCCAAGAGCGAGCGCCTGTGACTTACGGTTCAAGAGTTATTCACAGAAACATGGTTCTGAACTTTGCTGCCAGCCGCGAAAGCGAAAATAACCAAGATCGAGCGTCTAGGATTTACTTGTCAATAGCTCGCCTGGGAAACATCCATAGAAGTCAAAGACAGTGCTTCTATACTAATTGCCAGGCGCTGAGACGAATGCCGCCAAGATCGAGCGTCTATGACTTACGGTTCAAGAATTAGCCTCAGAAACAGTGGTTCTGAACATGCTGCCAATAGCTCGCCTGGGAAACATCCAGAGAAGTCCAAGATAGTGTTTTTTAGACTGGCTGCCACGAGCTGAAACGAATGCAGCCAAGAGCGAGCGTCTGTGACTTACGATTCAAGAGTTATTCACAGAAACATGGTTCTGAACTTTGCTGCCAGCCGCGAAAGCGAAAATAACCAAGATCGAGCGTCTAGGATTTACTTGTCAATAGCTCGCCTGGGAAACATCCAGAGAAGTCAAAGACAGTGCTTCTATACTAATTGCCAGACGCTGAGACGAATGCCGCCAAGATCTAGCGTCTATGACTTACGGTTCAAGAATTAGCCTCAGTTACAGTGGGAAACAGTGCTTCTATACTAATTGCCAGGCGCTGAGACGAATGCCGCCAAGATCGAGCGTCTATGACTTACGGTTCAAGAATTAGCCTCAGAAACAGTGGTTCTGAACATGCTGCCAATAGCTCGCCTGGGAAACATCAAGAGAAGTCCAAGATAGTGTTTTTTAGACTGGCTGCCACGAGCTGAAACGAATGCAGCCAAGAGCGAGCGTCTGTGACTTACGGTTCAAGAGTTATTCACAGAAACATGGTTCTGAACTTTGCTGCCAGCCGCGAAAGCGAAAATAACCAAGATCGAGCGTCTAGGATTTACTTGTCAATAGCTCGAATGGGAAACATCCAGAGAAGTCAAAGACAGTGCTTCTATACTAATTGCCAGGCGCTGAGACGAATGCCGCCAAGATGGAGCGTCTAAGACTTACGGTTCAAGAATTAGCCTCAGAAACAGTGGTTCTGAACATGCTGCCAATAGCTCGCCTGGGAAACATCCAGAGAAGTCCAAGATAGTGTTTTTCTACTGGCTGCCACGAGCTGAAACGAATGCAGCCAAGAGCGAGCGTCTGTGACTTACGGTTCAAGAGTTATTCACAGAAACATGGTTCTGAACTTTGCTGCCAGCCGCGAAAGCGAAAATAACCAAGATCGAGCGTCTAGGATTTACTTGTCAATAGCTCGAATGGGAAACATCCAGAGAAGTCAAAGACAGTGCTTCTATACTAATTGCCAGGCGCTGAGACGAATGCCGCCAAGATCTAGCGTCTATGACTTACGGTTCAAGAATTAGCCTCAGAAACAGTGGGAAACAGTGCTTCTATACTAATTGCCAGGCGCTGAGACGAATGCCGCCAAGATCGAGCGTCTATGACTTACGGTTCAAGAATTAGCCTCAAAAACAGTGGTTCTGAACATGCTGCCAATAGCTCGCCAGGGAAACATCCAGAGAAGACCAAGATTGTGTTTTTTAGACTGGCTGCCACGAGCTGAAACGAATGCAGCCAAGAGCGAGCGTCTGTGACTTACGGTTCAAGAGTTATTCACAGAAACATGGTTCTGAACTTTGCTGCCAGCCGCGAAAGCGAAAATAACCAAGATCGAGCGTCTAGGATTTACTTGTCAATAGCTCGCCTGGGAAACATCCAGAGAAGTCAAAGACAGTGCTTCTATACTAATTGCCAGGCGCTGAGACGAATGCCGCCAAGATGGAGCGTCTAAGACTTACGGTTCAAGAATTAGCCTCAGAAACAGTGGTTCTGAACATGCTGCCAATAGCTCGCCTGGGAAACATCCAGAGAAGTCCAAGATTGTGTTTTTTAGACAGGCTGCCACGAGCTGAAACGAATGCAGCCAAGAGCGAGCGTCTGTGACTTACGGTTCAAGAGTTATTCACAGAAACATGGTTCTGAACTTTGCTGCCAGCTGCGAAAGCGAAAATAACCAAGATCGAGCGTCTAGGATTTACTTGTCAATAGCTCGCCTGGGAAACATCCAGAGAAGTCTAAGACCGTGCTTCTATACTAATTGCCAGGCGCTGAGACGAATGCCGCCAAGATCTAGCGTCCATGACTTACGGTTCAAGAATTAGCCTCAGAAACAGTGGGAAACAGTGCTTCTATACTAATTGCCAGGCGCTGAGACGAATGCCACCAAGATCGAGCGTCTATGACTTACGGTTCAAGAATTAGCCTCAGAAACAGTGGTTCTGAACATGCTGCCAATAGCTCGCCTGGGAAACATCCAGAGAAGTCCAAGATAGTGTTTTTTAGACTGGCTGCCACGAGCTGAAACGAATGCAGCCAAGAGCGAGCGTCTGTGACTTACGGTTCAAGAGTTATTCACAGAAACATGGTTCTGAACTTTGCTGCCAGCCGCGAAAGCGAAAATAACCAAGATCGAGCGTCTAGGATTTACTTGTCAATAGCTCGCATGGGAAACATCCAGAGAATTCAAAGACAGTGCTTCTGTACTAATTGCCAGGCGCTGAGACGAATGCCGCCAAGATCTAGCGTCTATGACTTACGGTTCAAGAATTAGCCTCAGAAACAGTGGGAAACAGTGCTTCTATACTAATTGCCAGGCGCTGAGACGAATGCCGCCAAGATCGAGCGTCTATGACTTACGGTTCAAGAATTAGCCTCAGAAACAGTGGTTCTGAACATGCTGCCAATAGCTCGTCTGGGAAACATCCAGAGAAGTCCAAGATAGTGTTTTTTAGACTGGCTGCCACGAGCTGAAACGAATGCAGCCAAGAGCGAGCGTCTGTGACTTACGGTTCAAGAGTTATTCACAGAAACATGGTTCTGAACTTTGCTGCCAGCCGCGAAAGCGAAAATAACCAAGATCGAGCGTCTAGGATTTACTTGTCAATAGCTCGCCTGGGAAACATCCAGAGAAGTCAAAGACAGTGCTTCTATACTAATTGCCAGGCGCTGAGACGAATGCCGCCAAGATCGAGCGTCTAAGACTTACGGTTCAAGAATTAGCCTCAGAAACAGTGGTTCTGAACATGCTGCCAATAGCTCGTCTGGGAAACATCCAGAGAAGTCCAAGATAGTGTTTTTTAGACGGGCTGCCACGAGCTGAAACGAATGCAGCCAAGAGCGTGCGTCTGTGACTTACGGTTCAAGAGTTATTCACAGAAACATGGTTCTGAACTTTGCTGCCAGCCGCGAAAGCGAAAATAACCAAGATCGAGCGTCTAGGATTTACTTGTCAATACCTCGCCTGGGAAACATCCAGAGAAGTCAAAGACAGTGCTTCTATACTAATTGCCAGGCGCTGAGACGAATGCCGCCAAGATCTAGCGTCTATGACTTACGGTTCAAGAATTAGCCTCAGAAACAGTAGGAAACAGTGCTTCTATACTAATTGCCAGGCGCTGAGACGAATGCCGCCAAGATCGAGCGTCTATAACTTACGGTTCAAGAATTAGCCTCAGAAACAGTGGTTCTGAACATGCTGCCAATAGCTCGCCTGGGAAACATCCAGAGAAGTCCAAGATTGTGTTTTTTAGACTGGCTGCCACGAGCTGAAACGAATGCAGCCAAGAGCGAGCGTCTGTGACTTACGGTTCAAGAGTTATTCACAGAAACATGGTTCTGAACTTTGCTGCCAGCCGCGAAAGCGAAAATAACCAAGATCGAGCGTCTAGGATTTACTTGTCAATAGCTCGCCTGGGAAACATCCAGAGAAGTCAAAGACAGTGCTTCTATACTAATTGCCAGGCGCTGAGACGAATGCCGCCAAGATCGAGCGTCTATGACTTACGGTTCAAGAATTAGCCTCAGAAACAGTGGTTCTGAACATGCTGCCAATAGCTCGCCTGGGAAACATCCAGAGAAGTCCAAGATAGTGTTTTTTAGACTGGCTGCCACGAGCTGAAACGCATGCAGCCAAGAGCGAGCGTCTGTGACTTACGGTTCAAGAGTTATTCACAGAAACATGGTTCTGAACTTTGCTGCCAGCCGCGAAAGCGAAAATAACCAAGATCGAGCGTCTAGGATTTACTTGTCAATAGCTCGCCTGGGAAACATCCAGAGAAGTCAAAGACAGTGCTTCTATACTAATTGACAGGCGCTGAGACGAATGCCGCCAAGATCTAGCGTCTATGACTTACGGTTCAAGAATTAGCCTCAGAAACAGTGGGAAACAGTGCTTCTACACTAATTGCCAGGAGCTGAGACGAATGCCGCCAAGATCTAGCGTCTATGACTTACGGTTCAAGAATTAGCCTCAGAAACAGTGGGAAACAGTGCTTCTATACTAATTGCCAGGCGCTGAGACGAATGCCGCCAAGATCGAGCGTCTATGACTTACGGTTCAAGAATTAGCCTCAGAAACAGTGGTTCTGAATATGCTGCCAATAGCTCGCCTGGGAAACATCCAGAGAAGTCCAAGATTGTGTTTTTTAGACTGGCTGCCACGAGCTGAAACGAATGCAGCCAAGAGCGAGCGTCTGTGACTTACGGTTCAAGAGTTATTCACAGAAACATGGTTCTGAACTTTGCTGCCAGCCGCGAAAGCGAAAATAACCAAGATCGAGCGTCTAGGATTTACTTGTCAATAGCTCGCCTGGGAAACATCCAGAGAAGTCAAAGACAGTGCTTCTATACTAATTGCCAGGTGCTGAGACGAATGCCGCCAAGATCTAGCGTCTATGACTTACGGTTCAAGAATTAGCCTCAGAAACAGTGGGAAACAGTGCTTCTATACTAATTGCCAGGCGCTGAGACGAATGCCGCCAAGATCGAGTGTCTATGACTTACGGTTCAAGAATTAGCCTCAGAAACAGTGGTTCTGAATATGCTGCCAATAGCTCGCCTGGGAAACATCCAGAGAAGTCCAAGATTGTGTTTTTTAGACTGGCTGCCACGAGCTGAAACGAATGCAGCCAAGAGCGAGCGTCTGTGACTTACGGTTCAAGAGTTATTCACAGAAACATGGTTCTGAACTTTGCTGCCAGCAGCGAAAGCGAAAATAACCAAGATCGAGCGTCTAGGATTTACTTGTCAATAGCTCGCCTGGGAAACATCCAGAGAAGTCAAAGACAGTGCTTCTATACTAATTGCCAGGCGCTGAGACGAATGCCGCCAAGATCTAGCGTCTATGACTTACGGTTCAAGAATTAGCCTCAGAAACAGTGGGAAACAGTGCTTCTATACTAATTGCCAGGCGCTGAGACGAATGCCGCCAAGATCGAGCGTCTATGACTTACGGTTCAAGAATGAGCCTCAGAAACAGTGGTTCTGAACATGCTGCCAATAGCTCGTCTGGGAAACATCCAGAGAAGTCCAAGATAGTGTTTTTTAGACTGGCTGCCACGAGCTGAAACGAATGCAGCCAAGAGCGTGCGTCTGTGACTTACGGTTCAAGAGTTATTCACAGAAACATGGTTCTGAACTTTGCTGCCAGCCGCGAAAGCGAAAATAACCAAGATCGAGCGTCTAGGATTTACTTGTCAATAGCTCGCCTGGGAACCATCCAGATAATTCAAAGACAGTGCTTCTGTACTAATTGCCAGGCGCTGAGACGAATGCCGCCAAGATCTAGCGTCTATGACTTACGGTTCAAGAATTAGCCTCAGAAACAGTGGGAAACAGTGCTTCTATACTAATTGCCAGGCGCTGAGACGAATGCCGCCAAGATCGAGCGTCTATGACTTACGGTTCAAGAATTAGCCTCAGAAACAGTGGTTCTGAACATGCTGCCAATAGCTCGTCTGGGAAACATCCAGAGAAGTCCAAGATAGTGTTTTTTAGACTGGCTGCCACGAGCTGAAACGAATGCAGCCAAGAGCGAGCGTCTGTGACTTACGGTTCAAGAGTTATTCACAGAAACATGGTTCTGAACTTTGCTGCCAGCCGCGAAAGCGAAAATAACCAAGATCGAGCGTCTAGGATTTACTTGTCAATAGCTCGCCTGGGAAACATCCAGAGAAGTCAAAGACAGTGCTTCTATACTAATTGCCAGGCGCTGAGACGAATGCCGCCAAGATCGAGCGTCTATGACTTACGGTTCAAGAATTAGCCTCAGAAACAGTGGTTCTGAACATGCTGCCAATAGCTCGCCTGGGAAACATCCAGAGAAGTCCAAGATAGTGTTTTTTAGACTGGCTGCCACAAAGCTGAAACGAAAGCAGCCAAGAGCGAGCGTCTGTGACTTACGGTTCAAGAGTTATTCACAGAAAAATGGTTCTGAACTTTGCTGCCAGCCGCGAAAGCGAAAATAACCAAGATCGAGCGTCTAGGATTTACTTGTCAATAGCTCGCCTGGGAAACATCCAGAGAAGTCAAAGACAGTGCTTCTATACTAATTGCCAGACGCTGAGACGAATGCCGCCAAGATCGAGCGTCTAAGACTTACGGTTCAAGAATTAGCCTCAGAAACAGTGGTTCTGAACATGCTGCCAATAGCTCGCCTGGGAAACATCCAGAGAAGTCCAAGATAGTGTTTTTTAGACTGGCTGCCACGAGCTGAAACGAATGCAGCCAAGAGCGAGCGTCTGTGACTTACGGTTCAAGAGTTATTCACAGAAACATGGTTCTGAACTTTGCTGCCAGCCGCGAAAGCGAAACTAACCAAGATCGAGCGTCTAGGATTTACTTGTCAATAGCTCGCCTGGGAAACATCCAGAGAAGTCAAAGACAGTGCTTCTATACTAATTGCCAGGCGCTGAGACGAATGCCGCCAAGATCTAGCGTCTATGACTTACGGTTCAAGAATTAGCCTCAGAAACAGTGGGAAACAGTGCTTCTATACTAATTGCCAGGCGCTGAGACGAATGCCGCCAAGATCGAGCGTCTATGACTTACGGTTCAAGAATTAGCCTCAGAAACAGTGGTTCTGAACATGCTGCCAATAGCTCGTCTGGGAAACATCCAGAGAAGTCCAAGATAGTGTTTTTTAGACTGGCTGCCACGAGCTGAAACGAATGCAGCCAAGAGCGAGCGTCTGTGACTTACGGTTCAAGAGTTATTCACAGAAACATGGTTCTGAACTTTGCTGCCAGCCGCGAAAGCGAAAATAACCAAGATCGAGCGTCTAGGATTTACTTGTCAATAGCTCGCCTGGGAAACATCCAGAGAAGTCAAAGACAGTGCTTCTATACTAATTGCCAGGCGCTGAGACGAATGCCGCCAAGATCGAGCGTCTATGACTTACGGTTCAAGAATTAGCCTCAGAAACAGTGGTTCTGAACATGCTGCCAATAGCTCGCCTGGGAAACATCCAGAGAAGTCCAAGATAGTGTTTTTTAGACTGGCTGCCACGAGCTGAAACGAATGCAGCCAAGAGCGAGCGTCTGTGACTTACGGATCAAGAGTTATTCACAGAAACATGGTTCTGAACTTTGCTGCCAGCCGCGAAAGCGAAAATAACCAAGATCGAGCGTCTAGGATTTACTTGTCAATAGCTCGCCTGGGAAACATCCAGAGAAGTCAAAGACAGTGCTTCTATACTAATTGCCAGACGCTGAGACGAATGCCGCCAAGATCTAGCGTCTATGACTTACGGTTCAAGAATTAGCCTCAGTTACAGTGGGAAACAGTGCTTCTATACTAATTGCCAGGCGCTGAGACGAATGCCGCCAAGATCGAGCGTCTATGACTTACGGTTCAAGAATTAGCCTCAGAAACAGTGGTTCTGAACATGCTGCCAATAGCTCGCCTGGGAAACATCAAGAGAAGTCCAAGATAGTGTTTTTTAGACTGGCTGCCACGAGCTGAAACGAATGCAGCCAAGAGCGAGCGTTTGTGACTTACGGTTCAAGAGTTATTCACAGAAACATGGTTCTGAACTTTGCTGCCAGCCGCGAAAGCGAAAATAACCAAGATCGAGCGTCTAGGATTTACTTGTCAATAGCTCGAATGGGAAACATCCAGAGAAGTCAAAGACAGTGCTTCTATACTAATTGCCAGGCGCTGAGACGAATGCCGCCAAGATGGAGCGTCTAAGACTTACGGTTCAAGAATTAGCCTCAGAAACAGTGGTTCTGAACATGCTGCCAATAGCTCGCCTGGGAAACATCCAGAGAAGTCCAAGATAGTGTTTTTCTACTGGCTGCCACGAGCTGAAACGAATGCAGCCAAGAGCGAGCGTCTGTGACTTACGGTTCAAGAGTTATTCACAGAAACATGGTTCTGAACTTTGCTGCCAGCCGCGAAAGCGAAAATAACCAAGATCGAGCGTCTAGGATTTACTTGTCAATAGCTCGAATGGGAAACATCCAGAGAAGTCAAAGACAGTGCTTCTATACTAATTGCCAGGCGCTGAGACGAATGCCGCCAAGATCTAGCGTCTATGACTTACGGTTCAAGAATTAGCCTCAGAAACAGTGGGAAACAGTGCTTCTATACTAATTGCCAGGCGCTGAGACGAATGCCGCCAAGATCGAGCGTCTATGACTTACGGTTCAAGAATTAGCCTCAGAAACAGTGGTTCTGAACATGCTGCCAATAGCTCGCCAGGGAAACATCCAGAGAAGACCAAGATTGTGTTTTTTAGACTGGCTGCCACGAGCTGAAACGAATGCAGCCAAGAGCGAGCGTCTGTGACTTACGGTTCAAGAGTTATTCACAGAAACATGGTTCTGAACTTTGCTGCCAGCCGCGAAAGCGAAAATAACCAAGATCGAGCGTCTAGGATTTACTTGTCAATAGCTCGCCTGGGAAACATCCAGAGAAGTCAAAGACAGTGCTTCTATACTAATTGCCAGGCGCTGAGACGAATGCCGCCAAGATGGAGCGTCTAAGACTTACGGTTCAAGAATTAGCCTCAGAAACAGTGGTTCTGAACATGCTGCCAATAGCTCGCCTGGGAAACATCCAGAGAAGTCCAAGATTGTGTTTTTTAGACTGGCTGCCACGAGCTGAAACGAATGCAGCCAAGAGCGAGCGTCTGTGACTTACGATTCAAGAGTTATTCACAGAAACATGGTTCTGAACTTTGCTGCCAGCTGCGAAAGCGAAAATAACCAAGATCGAGCGTCTAGGATTTACTTGTCAATAGCTCGCCTGGGAAACATCCAGAGAAGTCAAAGACCGTGCTTCTATACTAATTGCCAGGCGCTGAGACGAATGCCGCCAAGATCTAGCGTCTATGACTTACGGTTCAAGAATTAGCCTCAGAAACAGTGGGAAACAGTGCTTCTATACTAATTGCCAGGCGCTGAGACGAATGCCACCAAGATCGAGCGTCTATGACTTACGGTTCAAGAATTAGCCTCAGAAACAGTGGTTCTGAACATGCTGCCAATAGCTCGCCTGGGAAACATCCAGAGAAGTCCAAGATAGTGTTTTTTAGACTGGCTGCCACGAGCTGAAACGAATGCAGCCAAGAGCGAGCGTCTGTGACTTACGGTTCAAGAGT
The DNA here is from genome assembly GCF_050947455.1 of Rhinoderma darwinii. Lineage (NCBI taxonomy): Eukaryota > Metazoa > Chordata > Amphibia > Anura > Rhinodermatidae > Rhinoderma > Rhinoderma darwinii. The sequence continues at coordinate 38,814 of NW_027462610.1, forward strand.
TATTCACAGAAACATGGTTCTGAACTTTGCTGCCAGCCGCGAAAGCGAAAATAACCAAGATCGAGCGTCTAGGATTTACTTGTCAATAGCTCGCATGGGAAACATCCAGAGAATTCAAAGACAGTGCTACTGTACTAATTGCCAGGCGCTGAGACGAATGCCGCCAAGATCTAGCGTCTATGACTTACGGTTCAAGAATTAGCCTCAGAAACAGTGGGAAACAGTGCTTCTATACTAATTGCCAGGCGCTGAGACGAATGCCGCCAAGATCGAGCGTCTATGACTTACGGTTCAAGAATTAGCCTCAGAAACAGTGGTTCTGAACATGCTGCCAATAGCTCGTCTGGGAAACATCCAGAGAAGTCCAAGATAGTGTTTTTTAGACTGGCTGCCACGAGCTGAAACGAATGCAGCCAAGAGCGAGCGTCTGTGACTTACGGTTCAAGAGTTATTCACAGAAACATGGTTCTGAACTTTGCTGCCAGCCGCGAAAGCGAAAATAACCAAGATCGAGCGTCTAGGATTTACTTGTCAATACCTCGCCTGGGAAACAACCAGAGAACTCAAAGACAGTGCTTCTATACTAATTGCCAGGCGCTGAGACGAATGCCGCCAAGATCTAGCGTCTATGACTTACGGTTCAAGAATTAGCCTCAGAAACAGTAGGAAACAGTGCTTCTATACTAATTGCCGGGCGCTGAGACGAATGCCGCCAAGATCGAGCGTCTATGACTTACGGTTCAAGAATTAGCCTCAGAAACAGTGGTTCTGAACATGCTGCCAATAGCTCGCCTGGGAAACATCCAGAGAAGTCCAAGATTGTGTTTTTTAGACTGGCTGCCACGAGCTGAAACGAATGCAGCCAAGAGCGAGCGTCTGTGACTTACGGTTCAAGAGTTATTCACAGAAACATGGTTCTGAACTTTGCTGCCAGCCGTGAAAGCGAAAATAACCAAGATCGAGCGTCTAGGATTTACTTGTCAATAGCTCGCCTGGGAAACATCCAGAGAAGTCAAAGACAGTGCTTCTATACTAATTGCCAGGCGCTGAGACGAATGCCGCCAAGATCGAGCGTCTATGACTTACGGTTCAAGAATTAGCCTCAGAAACAGTGGTTCTGAACATGCTGCCAATAGCTCGCCTGGGAAACATCCAGAGAAGTCCAAGATAGTGTTTTTTAGACTGGCTGCCACGAGCTGAAACGCATGCAGCCAAGAGCGAGCGTCTGTGACTTACGGTTCAAGAGTTATTCACAGAAACATGGTTCTGAACTTTGCTGCCAGCCGCGAAAGCGAAAATAACCAAGATCGAGCGTCTAGGATTTACTTGTCAATAGCTCGCATGGGAAACATCCAGAGAATTCAAAGACAGTGCTACTGTACTAATTGCCAGGCGCTGAGACGAATGCCGCCAAGATCTAGCGTCTATGACTTACGGTTCAAGAATTAGCCTCAGAAACAGTGGGAAACAGTGCTTCTACACTAATTGCCAGGAGCTGAGACGAATGCCGCCAAGATCTAGCGTCTATGACTTACGGTTCAAGAATTAGCCTCAGAAACAGTGGGAAACAGTGCTTCTATACTAATTGCCAGGCGCTGAGACGAATGCCGCCAAGATCGAGCGTCTATGACTTACGGTTCAAGAATTAGCCTCAGAAACAGTGGTTCTGAATATTCTGCCAATAGCTCGCCTGGGAAACATCCAGAGAAGTCCAAGATTGTGTTTTTTAGACTGGCTGCCACGAGCTGAAACGAATGCAGCCAAGAGCGAGCGTCTGTGACTTACGGTTCAAGAGTTATTCACAGAAACATGGTTCTGAACTTTGCTGCCAGCCGCGAAAGCGAAAATAACCAAGATCGAGCGTCTAGGATTTACTTGTCAATAGCTCGCCTGGGAAACATCCAGAGAAGTCAAAGACAGTGCTTCTATACTAATTGCCAGGCGCTGAGACGAATGCCGCCAAGATCTAGCGTCTATGACTTACGGTTCAAGAATTAGCCTCAGAAACAGTGGGAAACAGTGCTTCTATACTAATTGCCAGGCGCTGAGACGAATGCCGCCAAGATCGAGCGTCTATGACTTACGGTTCAAGAATTAGCCTCAGAAACAGTGGTTCTGAATATGCTGCCAATAGCTCGCCTGGGAAACATCCAGAGAAGTCCAAGATTGTGTTTTTTAGACTGGCTGCCACGAGCTGAAACGAATGCAGCCAAGAGCGAGCGTCTGTGACTTACGGTTCAAGAGTTATTCACAGAAACATGGTTCTGAACTTTGCTGCCAGCCGCGAAAGCGAAAATAACCAAGATCGAGCGTCTAGGATTTACTTGTCCATAGCTCGCCTGGGAAACATCCAGAGAAGTCAAAGACAGTGCTTCTATACTAATTGCCAGGCGCTGAGACGAATGCCGCCAAGATCTAGCGTCTATGACTTACGGTTCAAGAATTAGCCTCAGAAACAGTGGGAAACAGTGCTTCTATACTAATTGCCAGGCGCTGAGACGAATGCCGCCAAGATCGAGCGTCTATGACTTACGGTTCAAGAATTAGCCTCAGAAACAGTGGTTCTGAACATGCTGCCAATAGCTCGTCTGGGAAACATCCAGAGAAGTCCAAGATAGTGTTTTTTAGACTGGCTGCCACGAGCTGAAACGAATGCAGCCAAGAGCGAGCGTCTGTGACTTACGGTTCAAGAGTTATTCACAGAAACATGGTTCTGAACTTTGCTGCCAGCCGCGAAAGCGAAAATAACCAAGATCGAGCGTCTAGGATTTACTTGTCAATAGCTCGCCTGGGAAACATCCAGAGAAGTCAAAGACAGTGCTTCTATACTAATTGCCAGGCGCTGAGACGAATGCCGCCAAGATGGAGCGTCTAAGACTTACGGTTCAAGAATTAGCCTCAGAAACAGTGGTTCTGAACATGCTGCCAATAGCTCGCCTGGGAAACATCCAGAGAAGTCCAAGATTGTGTTTTTTAGACTGGCTGCCACGAGCTGAAATGAATGCAGCCAAGAGCGAGCGTCTGTGACTTACGGTTCAAGAGTTATTCACAGAAACATGGTTCTGAACTTTGCTGCCAGCTGCGAAAGCGAAAATAACCAAGATCGAGCGTCTAGGATTTACTTGTCAATAGCTCGCCTGGGAAACATCCAGAGAAGTCTAAGACCGTGCTTCTATACTAATTGCCAGGCGCTGAGACGAATGCCGCCAAGATCTAGCGTCTATGACTTACGGTTCAAGAATTAGCCTCAGAAACAGTGGGAAACAGTGCTTCTATACTAACTGCCAGGCACTGAGACGAATGCCACCAAGATCGAGCGTCTATGACTTACGGTTCAAGAATTAGCCTCAGAAACAGTGGTTCTGAACATGCTGCCAATAGCTCGCCTGGGAAACATCCAGAGAAGTCCAAGATAGTGTTTTTTAGACTGGCTGCCACGAGCTGAAACGAATGCAGCCAAGAGCGTGCGTCTGTGACTTACGGTTCAAGAGTTATTCACAGAAACATGGTTCTGAACTTTGCTGCCAGCCGCGAAAGCGAAAATAACCAAGATCGAGCGTCTAGGATTTACTTGTCAATAGCTCGCCTGGGAACCATCCAGATAATTCAAAGACAGTGCTTCTGTACTAATTGCCAGGCGCTGAGACGAATGCCGCCAAGATCGAGCGTCTATGACTTACGGTTCAAGAATTAGCCTCAGAAACAGTGGTTCTGAACATGCTGCCAATAGCTCGTCTGGGAAACATCCAGAGAAGTCCAAGATAGTGTTTTTTAGACTGGCTGCCACGAGCTGAAACGAATGCAGCCAAGAGCGAGCGTCTGTGACTTACGGTTCAAGAGTTATTCACAGAAACATGGTTCTGAACTTTGCTGCCAGCCGCGAAAGCGAAAATAACCAAGATCGAGCGTCTAGGATTTACTTGTCAATAGCTCGCTTGGGAAACATCCAGAGAAGTCAAAGACAGTGCTTCTATACTAATTGCCAGGCGCTGAGACGAATGCCGCCAAGATCGAGCGTCTATGACTTACGGTTCAAGAATTAGCCTCAGAAACAGTGGTTCTGAACATGCTGCCAATAGCTCGCCTGGGAAACATCCAGAGAAGTCCAAGATAGTGTTTTTTAGACTGGCTGCCACGAGCTGAAACGAATGCAGCCAAGAGCGAGCGTCTGTGACTTACGGTTCAAGAGTTATTCACAGAAACATGGTTCTGAACTTTGCTGCCAGCCGCGAAAGCGAAAATAACCAAGATCGAGCGTCTAGGATTTACTTGTCAATAGCTCGCCTGGGAAACATCCAGAGAATTCAAAGACAGTGCTACTGTACTAATTGCCAGGCGCTGAGACGAATGCCGCCAAGATCTAGCGTCTATGACTTACGGTTCAAGAATTAGCCTCAGAAACAGTGGGAAACAGTGCTTCTATACTAATTGCCAGGCGCTGAGACGAATGCCGCCAAGATCGAGCGTCTATGACTTACGGTTCAAGAATTAGCCTCAGAAACAGTGGTTCTGAACATGCTGCCAATAGCTCGCCTGGGAAACATCCAGAGAAGTCCAAGATAGTGTTTTTTAGACTGGCTGCCACGAGCTGAAACGAATGCAGCCAAGAGCGAGCGTCTGTGACTTACGGTTCAAGAGTTATTCACAGAAACATGGTTCTGACCTTTGCTGCCAGCCGCGAAAGCGAAACTAACCAAGATCGAGCGTCTAGGATTTACTTGTCAATAGCTCGCCTGGGAAACATCCAGAGAAGTCAAAGACAGTGCTTCTATACTAATTGCCAGGCGCTGAGACGAATGCCGCCAAGATCTAGCGTCTATGACTTACGGTTCAAGAATTAGCCTCAGAAACAGTGGGAAACAGTGCTTCTATACTAATTGCCAGGCGCTGAGACGAATGCCGCCAAGATCGAGCGTCTATGACTTACGGTTCAAGAATTAGCCTCAGAAACAGTGGTTCTGAACATGCTGCCAATAGCTCACCTGGGAAACATCCAGAGAAGTCCAAGATTGTGTTTTTTAGACTGGCTGCCACGAGCTGAAACGAATGCAGCCAAGAGCGAGCGTCTGTGACTTACGGTTCAAGAGTTATTCACAGAAACATGGTTCTGAACTTTGCTGCCAGCCGCGAAAGCGAAAATAACCAAGATCGAGCGTCTAGGATTTACTTGTCAATAGCTCGCCTGGGAAACATCCAGAGAATTCAAAGACAGTGCTACTGTACTAATTGCCAGGCGCTGAGACGAATGCCGCCAAGATCTAGCGTCTATGACTTACGGTTCAAGAATTAGCCTCAGAAACAGTGGGAAACAGTGCTTCTATACTAATTGCCAGGCGCTGAGACGAATGCCGCCAAGATCGAGCGTCTATGACTTACGGTTCAAGAATTAGCCTCAGAAACAGTGGTTCTGAACATGCTGCCAATAGCTCGCCTGGGAAACATCCAGAGAAGTCCAAGATAGTGTTTTTTAGACTGGCTGCCACGAGCTGAAACGAATGCAGCCAAGAGCGAGCGTCTGTGACTTACGCTTCAAGAGTTATTCACAGAAACATGGTTCTGAACTTTGCTGCCAGCCGCGAAAGCGAAAATAACCAAGATCGAGCGTCTAGGATTTACTTGTCAATAGCTCGCCTGGGAAACATCCAGAGAAGTCAAAGACAGTGCTTCTATACTAATTGCCAGGCGCTGAGACGAATGCCGCCAAGATCGAGCGTCTAAGACTTACGGTTCAAGAATTAGCCTCAGAAACAGTGGTTCTGAACATGCTGCCAATAGCTCGCCTGGGAAACATCCAGAGAAGTCCAAGATAGTGTTTTTTAGACTGGCTGCCACGAGCTGAAACGAATGCAGCCAAGAGCGAGCGTCTGTGACTTACGGTTCAAGAGTTATTCACAGAAACATGGTTCTGAACTTTGCTGCCAGCCGCGAAAGCGAAAATAACCAAGATCGAGCGTCTAGGATTTACTTGTCAATAGCTCGCCTGGGAAACATCCAGAGAAGTCAAAGACAGTGCTTCTATACTAATTGCCAGGCGCTGAGACGAATGCCGCCAAGATCTAGCGTCTATGACTTACGGTTCAAGAATTAGCCTCAGAAACAGTGGGAAACAGTGCTTCTATACTAATTGCCAGGCGCTGAGACGAATGCCGCCAAGATCGAGCGTCTATGACTTACGGTTCAAGAATTAGCCTCAGAAACAGTGGTTCTGAACATGCTGCCAATAGCTCGCCTGGGAAACATCCAGAGAAGTCCAAGATAGTGTTTTTTAGACTGGCTGCCACGAGCTGAAACGAATGCAGCCAAGAGCGAGCGTCTGTGACTTACGGTTCAAGAGTTATTCACAGAAACATGGTTCTGAACTTTGCTGCCAGCCGCGAAAGCGAAACTAACCAAGATCGAGCGTCTAGGATTTACTTGTCAATAGCTCGCCTGGGAAACATCCAGAGAAGTCAAAGACAGTGCTTCTATACTAATTGCCAGGCGCTGAGACGAATGCCGCCAAGATCTAGCGTCTATGACTTACGGTTCAAGAATTAGCCTCAGAAACAGTGGGAAACAGTGCTTCTATACTAATTGCCAGGCGCTGAGACGAATGCCGCCAAGATCGAGCGTCTATGACTTACGGTTCAAGAATTAGCCTCAGAAACAGTGGTTCTGAACATGCTGCCAATAGCTCGCCTGGGAAACATCCAGAGAAGTCCAAGATTGTGTTTTTTAGACTGGCTGCCACGAGCTGAAACGAATGCAGCCAAGAGCGAGCGTCTGTGACTTACGGTTCAAGAGTTATTCACAGAAACATGGTTCTGAACTTTGCTGCCAGCCGCGAAAGCGAAAATAACCAAGATCGAGCGTCTAGGATTTACTTGTCAATAGCTCGCCTGGGAAACATCCAGAGAAGTCAAAGACAGTGCTTCTATACTAATTGCCAGGCGCTGAGACGAATGCCGCCAAGATCTAGCGTCTATGACTTACGGTTCAAGGATTAGCCTCAGAAACAGTGGGAAACAGTGCTTCTATACTAATTGGCAGGCGCTGAGACGAATGCCACCAAGATCGAGCGTCTATGACTTACGGTTCAAGAATTAGCCTCAGAAACAGTGGTTCTGAACATGCTGCCAATAGCTCGCCTGGGAAACATCCAGAGAAGTCCAAGATAGTGTTTTTTAGACTGGCTGCCACGAGCTGAAACGAATGCAGCCAAGAGCGAGCGTCTGTGACTTACGGTTCAAGAGTTATTCACAGAAACATGGTTCTGAACTTTGCTGCCAGCCGCGAAAGCGAAAATAACCAAGATCGAGCGTCTAGGATTTACTTGTCAATAGCTCGCCTGGGAAACATCCAGAGAAGTCAAAGACAGTGCTTCTATACTAATTGCCAGGCGCTGAGACGAATGCCGCCAAGATCGAGCGTCTATGACTTACGGTTCAAGAATTAGCCTCAGAAACAGTGGTTCTGAACATGCTGCCAATAGCTCGTCTGGGAAACATCCAGAGAAGTCCAAGATAGTGTTTTTTAGACTGGCTGCCACGAGCTGAAACGAATGCAGCCAAGAGCGAGCGTCTGTGACTTACGGTTCAAGAGTTATTCACAGAAACATGGTTCTGAACTTTGCTGCCAGCCGCGAAAGCGAAAATAACCAAGATCGAGCGTCTAGGATTTACTTGTCAATAGCTCGCCTGGGAAACATCCAGAGAAGTCAAAGACAGTGCTTCTATACTAATTGCCAGGCGCTGAGACGAATGCCGCCAAGATGGAGCGTCTAAGACTTACGGTTCAAGAATTAGCCTCAGAAACAGTGGTTCTGAACATGCTGCCAATAGCTCGCCTGGGAAACATCCAGAGAAGTCCAAGATTGTGTTTTTTAGACTGGCTGCCACGAGCTGAAACGAATGCAGCCAAGAGCGAGCGTCTGTGACTTACGGTTCAAGAGTTATTCACAGAAACATGGTTCTGAACTTTGCTGCCAGCTGCGAAAGCGAAAATAACCAAGATCGAGCGTCTAGGATTTACTTGTCAATAGCTCGCCTGGGAAACATCCAGAGAAGTCTAAGACCGTGCTTCTATACTAATTGCCAGGCGCTGAGACGAATGCCGCCAAGATCTAGCGTCTATGACTTACGGTTCAAGAATTAGCCTCAGAAACAGTGGGAAACAGTGCTTCTATACTAATTGCCAGGCACTGAGACGAATGCCACCAAGATCGAGCGTCTATGACTTACGGTTCAAGAATTAGCCTCAGAAACAGTGGTTCTGAACATGCTGCCAATAGCTCGCCTGGGAAACATCCAGAGAAGTCCAAGATAGTGTTTTTTAGACTGGCTGCCACGAGCTGAAACGAATGCAGCCAAGAGCGTGCGTCTGTGACTTACGGTTCAAGAGTTATTCACAGAAACATGGTTCTGAACTTTGCTGCCAGCCGCGAAAGCGAAAATAACCAAGATCGAGCGTCTAGGATTTACTTGTCAATAGCTCGCCTGGGAACCATCCAGATAATTCAAAGACAGTGCTTCTGTACTAATTGCCAGGCGCTGAGACGAATGCCGCCAAGATCTAGCGTCTATGACTTACGGTTCAAGAATTAGCCTCAGAAACAGTGGGAAACAGTGCTTCTATACTAATTGCCAGGCGCTGAGACGAATGCCGCCAAGATCGAGCGTCTATGACTTACGGTTCAAGAATTAGCCTCAGAAACAGTGGTTCTGAACATGCTGCCAATAGCTCGTCTGGGAAACATCCAGAGAAGTCCAAGATAGTGTTTTTTAGACTGGCTGCCACGAGCTGAAACGAATGCAGCCAAGAGCGAGCGTCTGTGACTTACGGTTCAAGAGTTATTCACAGAAACATGGTTCTGAACTTTGCTGCCAGCCGCGAAAGCGAAAATAACCAAGATCGAGCGTCTAGGATTTACTTGTCAATAGCTCGCCTGGGAAACATCCAGAGAAGTCAAAGACAGTGCTTCTATACTAATTGCCAGGCGCTGAGACGAATGCCGCCAAGATCGAGCGTCTATGACTTACGGTTCAAGAATTAGCCTCAGAAACAGTGGTTCTGAACATGCTGCCAATAGCTCGCCTGGGAAACATCCAGAGAAGTCCAAGATAGTGTTTTTTAGACTGGCTGCCACAAAGCTGAAACGAAAGCAGCCAAGAGCGAGCGTCTGTGACTTACGGTTCAAGAGTTATTCACAGAAAAATGGTTCTGAACTTTGCTGCCAGCCGCGAAAGCGAAAATAACCAAGATCGAGCGTCTAGGATTTACTTGTCAATAGCTCGCCTGGGAAACATCCAGAGAAGTCAAAGACAGTGGTTCTATACTAATTGCCAGACGCTGAGACGAATGCCGCCAAGATCGAGCGTCTAAGACTTACGGTTCAAGAATTAGCCTCAGAAACAGTGGTTCTGAACATGCTGCCAATAGCTCGCCTGGGAAACATCCAGAGAAGTCCAAGATAGTGTTTTTTAGACTGGCTGCCACGAGCTGAAACGAATGCAGCCAAGAGCGAGCGTCTGTGACTTACGGTTCAAGAGTTATTCACAGAAACATGGTTCTGAACTTTGCTGCCAGCCGCGAAAGCGAAAATAACCAAGATCGAGCGTCTAGGATTTACTTGTCAATAGCTCGCCTGGGAAACATCCAGAGAAGTCAAAGACAGTGCTTCTATACTAATTGCCAGGCGCTGAGACGAATGCCGCCAAGATCGAGCGTCTAAGACTTACGGTTCAAGAATTAGCCTCAGAAACAGTGGTTCTGAACATGCTGCCAATAGCTCGCCTGGGAAACATCCAGAGAAGTCCAAGATAGTGTTTTTTAGACTGGCTGCCACGAGCTGAAACGAATGCAGCCAAGAGCGAGCGTCTGTGACTTACGGTTCAAGAGTTATTCACAGAAACATGGTTCTGAACTTTGCTGCCAGCCGCGAAAGCGAAAATAACCAAGATCGAGCGTCTAGGATTTACTTGTCAATAGCTCGCCTGGGAAACATCCAGAGAAGTCAAAGACAGTGCTTCTATACTAATTGCCAGGCGCTGAGACGAATGCCGCCAAGATCTAGCGTCTATGACTTACGGTTCAAGAATTAGCCTCAGAAACAGTGGGAAACAGTGCTTCTATACTAATTGCCAGGCGCTGAGACGAATGCCGCCAAGATCGAGCGTCTATGACTTACGGTTCAAGAATTAGCCTCAGAAACAGTGGTTCTGAACATGCTGCCAATAGCTCGCCTGGGAAACATCCAGAGAAGTCCAAGATAGTGTTTTTTAGACTGGCTGCCACGAGCTGAAACGAATGCAGCCAAGAGCGAGCGTCTGTGACTTACGGTTCAAGAGTTATTCACAGAAACATGGTTCTGAACTTTGCTGCCAGCCGCGAAAGCGAAACTAACCAAGATCGAGCGTCTAGGATTTACTTGTCAATAGCTCGCCTGGGAAACATCCAGAGAAGTCAAAGACAGTGCTTCTATACTAATTGCCAGGCGCTGAGACGAATGCCGCCAAGATCTAGCGTCTATGACTTACGGTTCAAGAATTAGCCTCAGAAACAGTGGGAAACAGTGCTTCTATACTAATTGCCAGGCGCTGAGACGAATGCCGCCAAGATCGAGCGTCTATGACTTACGGTTCAAGAATTAGCCTCAGAAACAGTGGTTCTGAACATGCTGCCAATAGCTCGCCTGGGAAACATCCAGAGAAGTCCAAGATTGTGTTTTTTAGACTGGCTGCCACGAGCTGAAACGAATGCAGCAAGAGCGAGCGTCTGTGACTTACGGTTCAAGAGTTATTCACAGAAACATGGTTCTGAACTTTGCTGCCAGCCGCGAAAGCGAAAATAACCAAGATCGAGCGTCTAGGATTTACTTGTCAATAGCTCGCCTGGGAAACATCCAGAGAATTCAAAGACAGTGCTACTGTACTAATTGCCAGGCGCTGAGACGAATGCCGCCAAGATCTAGCGTCTATGACTTACGGTTCAAGAATTAGCCTCAGAAACAGTGGGAAACAGTGCTTCTATACTAATTGCCAGGCGCTGAGACGAATGCCGCCAAGTTTGAGCGTCTATGACTTACGGTTCAAGAATTAGCCTCAGAAACAGTGGTTCTGAACATGCTGCCAATAGCTCGTCTGGGAAACATCCAGAGAAGTCCAAGATAGTGTTTTTTAGACTGGCTGCCACGAGCTGAAACGAATGCAGCCAAGAGCGAGCGTCTGTGACTTACGGTTCAAGAGTTATTCACAGAAACATGGTTCTGAACTTTGCTGCCAGCCGCGAAAGCGAAAATAACCAAGATCGAGCGTCTAGGATTTACTTGTCAATAGCTCGCCTGGGAAACATCCAGAGAAGTCAAAGACAGTGCTTCTATACTAATTGCCAGGCGCTGAGACGAATGCCGCCAAGATCGAGCGTCTAAGACTTACGGTTCAAGAATTAGCCTCAGAAACAGTGGTTCTGAACATGCTGCCAATAGCTCGCCTGGGAAACATCCAGAGAAGTCCAAGATAGTGTTTTTTAGACTGGCTGCCACGAGCTGAAACGAATGCAGCCAAGAGCGAGCGTCTGTGACTTACGGTTCAAGAGTTATTCACAGAAACATGGTTCTGAACTTTGCTGCCAGCCGCGAAAGCGAAAATAACCAAGATCGAGCGTCTAGGATTTACTTGTCAATAGCTCGCCTGGGAAACATCCAGAGAAGTCAAAGACAGTGCTTCTATACTAATTGCCAGGCGCTGAGACGAATGCCGCCAAGATCTAGCGTCTATGACTTACGGTTCAAGAATTAGCCTCAGAAACAGTGGGAAACAGTGCTTCTATACTAATTGCCAGGCGCTGAGACGAATGCCGCCAAGATCGAGCGTCTATGACTTACGGTTCAAGAATTAGCCTCAGAAACAGTGGTTCTGAATATGCTGCCAATAGCTCGCCTGGGAAACATCCAGAGAAGTCCAAGATTGTGTTTTTTAGACTGGCTGCCACGAGCTGAAACGAATGCAGCCAAGAGCGAGCGTCTGTGACTTACGGTTCAAGAGTTATTCACAGAAACATGGTTCTGAACTTTGCTGCCAGCCGCGAAAGCGAAAATAACCAAGATCGAGCGTCTAGGATTTACTTGTCAATAGCTCGCCTGGGAAACATCCAGAGAAGTCAAAGACAGTGCTTCTATACTAATTGCCAGGCGCTGAGACGAATGCCGCCAAGATCGAGCGTCTAAGACTTACGGTTCAAGAATTAGCCTCAGAAACAGTGGTTCTGAACATGCTGCCAATAGCTCGCCTGGGAAACATCCAGAGAAGTCCAAGATAGTGTTTTTTAGACTGGCTGCCACGAGCTGAAACGAATGCAGCCAAGAGCGAGCGTCTGTGACTTACGGTTCAAGAGTTATTCACAGAAACATGGTTCTGAACTTTGCTGCCAGCCGCGAAAGCGAAAATAACCAAGATCGAGCGTCTAGGATTTACTTGTCAATAGCTCGCCTGGGAAACATCCAGAGAAGTCAAAGACAGTGCTTCTATACTAATTGCCAGGCGCTGAGACGAATGCCGCCAAGATCTAGCGTCTATGACTTACGGTTCAAGAATTAGCCTCAGAAACAGTGGGAAACAGTGCTTCTATACTAATTGCCAGGCGCTGAGACGAATGCCGCCAAGATCGAGCGTCTATGACTTACGGTTCAAGAATGAGCCTCAGAAACAGTGGTTCTGAACATGCTGCCAATAGCTCGCCTGGGAAACATCCAGAGAAGTCCAAGATAGTGTTTTTTAGACAGGCTGCCACGAGCTGAAACGAATGCAGCCAAGAGCGAGCGTCTGTGACTTACGGTTCAAGAGTTATTCACAGAAACATGGTTCTGAACTTTGCTGCCAGCCGCGAAAGCGAAACTAACCAAGATCGAGCGTCTAGGATTTACTTGTCAATAGCTCGCCTGGGAAACATCCAGAGAAGTCAAAGACAGTGCTTCTATACTAATTGCCAGGCGCTGAGACGAATGCCGCCAAGATCTAGCGTCTATGACTTACGGTTCAAGAATTAGCCTCAGAAACAGTGGGAAACAGTGCTTCTATACTAATTGCCAGGCGCTGAGACGAATGCCGCCAAGATCGAGCGTCTATGACTTACGGTTCAAGAATTAGCCTCAGAAACAGTGGTTCTGAACATGCTGCCAATAGCTCGCCTGGGAAACATCCAGAGAAGTCCAAGATTGTGTTTTTTAGACTGGCTGCCACGAGCTGAAACGAATGCAGCCAAGAGCGAGCGTCTGTGACTTACGGTTCAAGAGTTATTCACAGAAACATGGTTCTGAACTTTGCTGCCAGCCGCGAAAGCGAAAATAACCAAGATCGAGCGTCTAGGATTTACTTGTCAATAGCTCGCCTGGGAAACATCCAGAGAAGTCAAAGACAGTGCTTCTATACTAATTGCCAGGCGCTGAGACGAATGCCGCCAAGATCGAGCGTCTATGACTTACGGTTCAAGAATTAGCCTCAGAAACAGTGGGAAACAGTGCTTCTATACTAATTGCCAGGCGCTGAGACGAATGCCGCCAAGATCGAGCGTCTATGACTTACGGTTCAAGAATTAGCCTCAGAAACAGTGGTTCTGAACATGCTGCCAATAGCTCGCCTGGGAAACATCCAGAGAAGTCCAAGATTGTGTTTTTTAGACTGGCTGCCACGAGCTGAAACGAATGCAGCCAAGAGCGAGCGTCTGTGACTTACGGTTCAAGAGTTATTCACAGAAACATGGTTCTGAACTTTGCTGCCAGCCGCGAAAGCGAAAATAACCAAGATCGAGCGTCTAGGATTTACTTGTCAATAGCTCGCCTGGGAAACATCCAGAGAATTCAAAGACAGTGCTACTGTACTAATTGCCAGGCGCTGAGACGAATGCCGCCAAGATCTAGCGTCTATGACTTACGGTTCAAGAATTAGCCTCAGAAACAGTGGGAAACAGTGCTTCT
>NW_027462611.1:0-52741 GCF_050947455.1 Rhinoderma darwinii
AAAGTAACCAAGATCGAGCGTCTAGGATTTACTTGTCAATAGCTCGCATGGGAAACATCCAGAGAAGTCAAAGACAGTGCTTCTATACTAATTGCCAGGCGCTGAGACGAATGCCGCCAAGATCAAGCGTCTAAGACTTACGGTTCAAGAATTAGCCTCAGAAACAGTGGGAAACAGTGCTTCTATACTAATTGCCAGGCGCTGAGACGAATGCGCCAAGATCAAGCGTCTAAGACTTACGGTTCAAGAATTAGCCTCAGAAACAGTGGTTCTGAACATGCTGCTAATAGCTCGCCTGGGAAACATCCAGAGAAGTCCAATATAGTGTTTTTTAGACTGGCTGCCACGAGCTGAAACGAATGCAACCAAGAGCGAGCGTCTGTGACTTACGATTCAAGAGTTATTCATAGAAACATGGTTCTGAACTTTGCTGCCAGCCGCGAAAGCGAAAGTAACCAAGATCGAGCGTCTAGGATTTACTTGTGAATAGCTCGCCTGGGAAACATCCAGAGAAGTCAAAGACAGTGCTTCTATACTAATTGCCAGGCGCTGAGACGAATGCCGCCAAGATCAAGCGTCTAAGACTTACGGTTCAAGAATTAGCCTCAGAAACAGTGGGAAACAGTGCTTCTATACTAATTGCCAGGCGCTGAGACGAATGCCGCCAAAATTGAGCGTCTATGACTTACGGTTCAAGAATTAGCCTCAGAAACAGTGGTTCTGAACATGCTGCCAATAGCTCGCCTGGGAAACATCCAGAGAAGTCCAAGATAGTGTTTTTTAGACTGGCTGCCACGAGCTGAAACGAATGCAGCCAAGAGCGAGCGTCTGTCACTTACGGTTCAAGAGTTATTCACAGAAACATGGTTCTGAACTTTGCTGCCAGCCGCGAAAGCAAAAATAACCAAGATCGAGCGTCTAGGATTTACTTGTCAATAGCTCGCCTGGGAAACATGCAGTGAAGTCAAAGACAGTGCTTCTATACTAATTGCCAGGCGCTGAGACGAATGCCGCCAAGATCAAGCGTCTAAGACTTACGGTTCAAGAATTAGCCTCAGAAACAGTGGGAAACAGTGCTTCTATACTAATTGCCAGGCGCTGAGACGAATGCCGCCAAGATCGAGCGTCTATGACTTACGGTTCAAGAATTAGACTCAGAAACAGTGGGAAACAGTGCTTCTATACTAATTGCCAGGCGCTGAGACGAATGCCGCCAAGATCGAGCGTCTATGACTTACGGTTCAAGAATTAGCCTCAGAAACAGTGGTTCTGAACATGCTGCCAATAGCTCGCCTGGGAAACATCCAGAGAAGTCCAAGATAGTGTTTTTTTAGACTGGCTGCCACGAGCTGAAACGCATGCAGCCAAGAGCGAGCGTCTGTGACTTACGGTTCAAGAGTTATTCACAGAAACATGGTTCTGAACTTTGCTGCCAGCCGCGAAAGCGAAAGTAACCAAGATCGAGCGTCTAGGATTTACTTGTGAATAGCTCGCCTGGGAAACTTTCAGATAAGTCAAAGACAGTGCTTCTATACTAATTGCCAGGCGCTGAGACGAATGCCGCCAAGATCAAGCGTCTAAGACTTACGGTTCAAGAATTAGCCTCAGAAACAGTGGGAAACAGTGCTTCTATACTAATTGCCAGGCGCTGAGACGAATGCCGCCAAGATCGAGCGTCTATGACTTACGGTTCAAGAATTAGCCTCAGAAACAGTGGTTTTGAACATGCTGCCAATAGCTCGCCTGGGAAACATACAGAGAAGTCCAAGATAGTTTTTTTTTAGACTGGCTGCCACGAGCTGAAACGAATGCAGCCAAGAGCGAGCGTCTGTGACTTACGGTTCAAGAGTTATTCACAGAAACATGGTTCTGAACTTTGCTGCCAGCCGCGAAAGCGAAAGTAACCAAGATCGATCGTCTAGGATTTACTTGTCAATAGCTCGCCTGGGAAACATCCAGAGAAGTCAAAGACAGTGCTTCTATACTAATTGCCAGGCGCTGAGACGAATGCCGCCAAGATCGAGCGTCTATGACTTACGGTTCAAGAATTAGCCTCAGAAACAGTGGGAAACAGTGCTTCTATACTAATTTCCAGGTGCTGAGACGAATGCCGCCAAGATCGAGCGTCTATGACTTACGGTTCAAGAATTAGCCTCAGAAACAGTGGTTCTAAACATGCTGCCAATAGCTCGCCTGGGAAACATCCAGAGAAGTCCAAGATAGTGTTTTTTAGACTGACTGCCACGAGCTGAAACGAATGCAGCCAAGAGCGAGCGTCTGTCACTTACGGTTCAAGAGTTATTCACAGAAACATGGTTCTGAACTTTGCTGCCAGCCGCGAAAGCGAAAATAACCAAGATCGAGCGTCTAGGATTTACTTGTCAATAGCTCGCCTGGGAAACATCCAGAGAAGTCAAAGATAGTGCTTCCATACTAATTGCCAGGCGCTGAGACGAATGCCGCCAAGATCAAGCGTCTAAGACTTACGGTTCAAGAATTAGCCTCAGAAACAGTGGGAAACAGTGCTTCTATACTAATTGCCAGGCGCTGAGACGAATGCCGCCAAGATCGAGCGTCTATGACTTACGGTTCAAGAATTAGCCTCAGAAACAGTGGGAAACAGTGCTTCTATACTAATTGCCAGGCGCTGAGACGAATGCCGCCAAGATCGAGCGTCTATGACTTACGGTTCAAGAATTAGCCTCAGAAACAGTGGTTCTAAACATGCTGCCAATAGCTCGCCTGGGAAACATCCAGAGAAGTCCAAGATAGTGTTTTTTAGACTGACTGCCACGAGCTGAAACGAATGCAGCCAAGAGCGAGCGTCTGTCACTTACGGTTCAAGAGTTATTCACAGAAACATGGTTCTGAACTTTGCTGCCAGCCGCGAAAGCGAAAGTAACCAAGATCGAGCGTCTAGGATTTACTTGTGAATAGCTCGCCTGGGAAACTTTCAGATAAGTCAAAGACAGTGCTTCTATACTAATTGCCAGGCGCTGAGACGAATGCCGCCAAGATCAAGCGTCTAAGACTTACGGTTCAAGAATTAGCCTCAGAAACAGTGGGAAACAGTGCTTCTATACTAATTGCCAGGCGCTGAGACGAATGCCGCCAAGATCGAGCGTCTATGACTTACGGTTCAAGAATTAGCCTCAGAAACAGTGGTTTTGAACATGCTGCCAATAGCTCGCCTGGGAAACATACAGAGAAGTCCAAGATAGTGTTTTTTTTAGACTGGCTGCCACGAGCTGAAACGAATGCAGCCAAGAGCGAGCGTCTGTGACTTACGGTTCAAGAGTTATTCACAGAAACATGGTTCTGAACTTTGCTGCCAGCCGCGAAAGCGAAAGTAACCAAGATCGAGCGTCTAGGATTTACTTGTCAATAGCTCGCCTGGGAAACATCCAGAGAAGTCAAAGACAGTGCTTCTATACTAATTGCCAGGCGCTGAGACGAATGCCGCCAAGATCGAGCGTCTATGACTTACGGTTCAAGAATTAGCCTCAGAAACAGTGGGAAACAGTGCTTCTATACTAATTGCCAGGCGCTGAGACGAATGCCGCCAAGATCGAGCGTCTATGACTTACGGTTCAAGAATTAGCCTCAGAAACAGTGGTTCTGAACATGCTGCCAATAGCTCGCCTGGGAAACATCCAGAGAAGTCCAAGATAGTGTTTTTTTAGACTGGCTGCCACGAGCTGAAACGCATGCAGCCAAGAGCGAGCGTCTGTGACTTACGGTTCAAGAGTTATTCACAGAAACATGGTTCTGAACTTTGCTGCCAGCCGCGAAAGCGAAAGTAACCAAGATCGAGCGTCTAGGATTTACTTGTGAATAGCTCGCCTGGGAAACTTTCAGATAAGTCAAAGACAGTGCTTCTATACTAATTGCCAGGCGCTGAGACGAATGCCGCCAAGATCAAGCGTCTAAGACTTACGGTTCAAGAATTAGCCTCAGAAACAGTGGGAAACAGTGCTTCTATACTAATTGCCAGGCGCTGAGACGAATGCCGCCAAGATCGAGCGTCTATGACTTACGGTTCAAGAATTAGCCTCAGAAACAGTGGTTTTGAACATGCTGCCAATAGCTCGCCTGGGAAACATACAGAGAAGTCCAAGATAGTGTTTTTTTTAGACTGGCTGCCACGAGCTGAAACGAATGCAGCCAAGAGCGAGCGTCTGTGACTTACGGTTCAAGAGTTATTCACAGAAACATGGTTCTGAACTTTGCTGCCAGCCGCGAAAGCGAAAGTAACCAAGATCGAGCGTCTAGGATTTACTTGTCAATAGCTCGCCTGGGAAACATCCAGAGAAGTCAAAGACAGTGCTTCTATACTAATTGCCAGGCGCTGAGACGAATGCCGCCAAGATCGAGCGTCTATGACTTACGGTTCAAGAATTAGCCTCAGAAACAGTGGTTCTGAACATGCTGCCAATAGCTCGCCTGGGACACATCCAGAGAAGTCCAAGATAGTGTTTTTTTTAGACTGGCTGCCACGAGCTGAAACGAATGCAGCCAAGAGCGAGCGTCTGTGACTTACGGTTCAAGAGTTATTCACAGAAACATGGTTCTGAACTTTGCTGCCAGCCGCGAAAGCGAAAGTAACCAAGATCGAGCGTCTAGGATTTACTTGTCAATAGCTCGCCTGGGAAACTTTCAGATAAGTCAAAGACAGTGCTTCTATACTAATTGCCAGGCGCTGAGACGAATGCCGCCAAGATCAAGCGTCTAAGACTTACGGTTCAAGAATTAGCCTCAGAAACAGTGGGAAACAGTGCTTCTATACTAATTGCCAGGCGCTGAGACGAATGCCGCCAAGATCGAGCGTCTATGACTTACGGTTCAATAATTAGCCTCAGAAACAGTGGTTCTGAACATGCTGCCAATAGCTCGCCTGGGAAACATCCAGAGAAGTCCAAGATAGTGTTTTTTTTAGACTGGCTGCCACGAGCTGAAACGAATGCAGCCAAGAGCGAGCGTCTGTGACTTACGGTTCAAAAGTTATTCACATAAACATGGTTCTGAACTTTGCTGCCAGCCGCGAAAGCGAAAATAACCAAGATCGAGCGTCTAGGATTTACTTGTGAATAGCTCGCCTGGGAAACTTTCAGATAAGTCAAAGACAGTGCTTCTATACTAATTGCCAGGCGCTGAGACGAATGCCGCCAAGATCAAGCGTCTAAGACTTACGGTTCAAGAATTAGCCTCAGAAACAGTGGGAAACAGTGCTTCTATACTAATTGCCAGGCGCTGAGACGAATGCCGCCAAGATCGAGCGTCTATGACTTACGGTTCAAGAATTAGCCTCAGAAACAGTGGTTTTGAACATGCTGCCAATAGCTCGCCTGGGAAACATCCAGAGAAGTCCAAGATAGTGTTTTTTTAGACTGGCTGCCACGAGCTGAAACGAATGCAGCCAAGAGCGAGCGTCTGTGACTAACGGTTCAAGAGTTATTCACAGAAACATGGTTCTGAACTTTGCTGCCAGCCGCGAAAGCGAAAGTAACCAAGATCGAGCGTCTAGGATTTACTTGTGAATAGCTCGCCTGGGAAACATCCAGAGAAGTCAAATACAGTGCTTCTATACTAATTGCCAGGCGCTGAGACGAATGCCGCCAAGATCGAGCGTCTATGACTTACGGTTCAAGAATTAGCCTCAGAAACAGTGGGAAACAGTGCTTCTATACTAATTTCCAGGTGCTGAGACGAATGCCGCCAAGATCGAGCGTCTATGACTTACGGTTCAAGAATTAGCCTCAGAAACAGTGGTTCTAAACATGCTGCCAATAGCTCGCCTGGGAAACATCCAGAGAAGTCCAAGATAGTGTTTTTTAGACTGACTGCCACGAGCTGAAACGAATGCAGCCAAGAGCGAGCGTCTGTCACTTACGGTTCAAGAGTTATTCACAGAAACATGGTTCTGAACTTTGCTGCCAGCCGCGAAAGCGAAAATAACCAAGATCGAGCGTCTAGGATTTACTTGTCAATAGCTCGCCTGGGAAACATCCAGAGAAGTCAAAGATAGTGCTTCCATACTAATTGCCAGGCGCTGAGACGAATGCCGCCAAGATCAAGCGTCTAAGACTTACGGTTCAAGAATTAGCCTCAGAAACAGTGGGAAACAGTGCTTCTATACTAATTGCCAGGCGCTGAGACGAATGCCGCCAAGATCGAGCGTCTATGACTTACGGTTCAAGAATTAGCCTCAGAAACAGTGGTTCTGAACATGCTGCCAATAGCTCGCCTGGGAAACATCCAGAGAAGTCCAAGATAGTGTTTTTTTAGACTGGCTGCCACGAGCTGAAACGCATGCAGCCAAGAGCGAGCGTCTGTGACTTACGGTTCAAGAGTTATTCACAGAAACATGGTTCTGAACTTTGCTGCCAGCCGCGAAAGCGAAAGTAACCAAGATCGAGCGTCTAGGATTTACTTGTGAATAGCTCGCCTGGGAAACTTTCAGATAAGTCAAAGACAGTGCTTCTATACTAATTGCCAGGCGCTGAGACGAATGCCGCCAAGATCAAGCGTCGAAGACTTACGGTTCAAGAATTAGCCTCAGAAACAGTGGGAAACAGTGCTTCTATACTAATTGCCAGGCGCTGAGACGAATGCCGCCAAGATCGAGCGTCTATGACTTACGGTTCAAGAATTAGCCTCAGAAACAGTGGTTTTGAACATGCTGCCAATAGCTCGCCTGGAAACATACAGAGAAGTCCAAGATAGTGTTTTTTTTAGACTGGCTGCCACGAGCTGAAACGCATGCAGCCAAGAGCGAGCGTCTGTGACTAACGGTTCAAGAGTTATTCACAGAAACATGGTTCTGAACTTTGCTGCCAGCCGCGAAAGCGAAAGTAACCAAGATCGAGCGTCTAGGATTTACTTGTGAATAGCTCGCCTGGGAAACATCCAGAGAAGTCAAAGACAGTGCTTCTATACTAATTGCCAGGCGCTGAGACGAATGCCGCCAAGATCGAGCGTCTATGACTTACGGTTCAAGAATTAGCCTCAGAAACAGTGGGAAACAGTGCTTCTATACTAATTTCCAGGTGCTGAGACGAATGCCGCCAAGATCGAGCGTCTATGACTTACGGTTCAAGAATTAGCCTCAGAAACAGTGGTTCTAAACATGCTGCCAATAGCTCGCCTGGGAAACATCCAGAGAAGTCCAAGATAGTGTTTTTTAGACTGACTGCCACGAGCTGAAACGAATGCAGCCAAGAGCGAGCGTCTGTCACTTACGGTTCAAGAGTTATTCACAGAAACATGGTTCTGAACTTTGCTGCCAGCCGCGAAAGCGAAAATAACCAAGATCGAGCGTCTAGGATTTACTTGTCAATAGCTCGCCTGGGAAACATCCAGAGAAGTCAAAGATAGTGCTTCCATACTAATTGCCAGGCGCTGAGACGAATGCCGCCAAGATCAAGCGTCTAAGACTTACGGTTCAAGAATTAGCCTCAGAAATAGTGGGAAACAGTGCTTCTATACTAATTGCCAGGCGCTGAGACGAATGCCGCCAAGATCGAGCGTCTATGACTTACGGTTCAAGAATTAGCCTCAGAAACAGTGGTTCTGAACATGCTGCCAATAGCTCGCCTGGGAAACATCCAGAGAAGTCCAAGATAGTGTTTTTTTAGACTGGCTGCCACGAGCTGAAACGCATGCAGCCAAGAGCGAGCGTCTGTGACTTACGGTTCAAGAGTTATTCACAGAAACATGGTTCTGAACTTTGCTGCCAGCCGCGAAAGCGAAAGTAACCAAGATCGAGCGTCTAGGATTTACTTGTGAATAGCTCGCCTGGGAAACTTTCAGATAAGTCAAAGACAGTGCTTCTATACTAATTGCCAGGCGCTGAGACGAATGCCGCCAAGATCAAGCGTCGAAGACTTACGGTTCAAGAAATAGCCTCAGAAACAGTGGGAAACAGTGCTTCTATACTAATTGCCAGGCGCTGAGACGAATGCCGCCAAGATCGAGCGTCTATGACTTACGGTTCAAGAATTAGCCTCAGAAACAGTGGTTTTGAACATGCTGCCAATAGCTCGCCTGGAAACATACAGAGAAGTCCAAGATAGTGTTTTTTTTAGACTGGCTGCCACGAGCTGAAACGCATGCAGCCAAGAGCGAGCGTCTGTGACTTACGGTTCAAGAGTTATTCACAGAAACATGGTTCTGAACTTTGCTGCCAGCCGCGAAAGCGAAAGTAACCAAGATCGAGCGTCTAGGATTTACTTGTGAATAGCTCGCCTGGGAAACTTTCAGATAAGTCAAAGACAGTGCTTCTATACTAATTGCCAGGCGCTGAGACGAATGCCGCCAAGATCAAGCGTCTAAGACTTACGGTTCAAGAATTAGCCTCAGAAACAGTGGGAAACAGTGCTTCTATACTAATTGCCAGGCGCTGAGACGAATGCCGCCAAGATCGAGCGTCTATGACTTACGGTTCAAGAATTAGCCTCAGAAACAGTGGTTTTGAACATGCTGCCAATAGCTCGCCTGGGAAACATACAGAGAAGTCCAAGATAGTGTTTTTTTTAGACTGGCTGCCACGAGCTGAAACGAATGCAGCCAAGAGCGAGCGTCTGTGACTTACGGTTCAAGAGTTATTCACAGAAACATGGTTCTGAACTTTGCTGCCAGCCGCGAAAGCGAAAGTAACCAAGATCGAGCGTCTAGGATTTACTTGTCAATAGCTCGCCTGGGAAACATCCAAAGAAGTCAAAGACAGTGCTTCTATACTAATTGCCAGGCGCTGAGACGAATGCCGCCAAGATCGAGCGTCTATGACTTACGGTTCAAGAATTAGCCTCAGAAACAGTGGTTTTGAACATGCTGCCAATAGCTCGCCTGGGAAACATCCAGAGAAGTCCAAGATAGTGTTTTTTTAGACTGGCTGCCACGAGCTGAAACGAATGCAGCCAAGAGCGAGCGTCTGTGACTAACGGTTCAAGAGTTATTCACAGAAACATGGTTCTGAACTTTGCTGCCAGCCGCGAAAGCGAAAGTAACCAAGATCGAGCGTCTAGGATTTACTTGTGAATAGCTCGCCTGGGAAACATCCAGAGAAGTCAAAGACAGTGCTTCTATACTAATTGCCAGGCGCTGAGACGAATGTCGCCAAGATCGAGCGTCTATGACTTACGGTTCAAGAATTAGCCTCAGAAACAGTGGGAAACAGTGCTTCTATACTAATTTCCAGGTGCTGAGACGAATGCCGCCAAGATCGAGCGTCTATGACTTACGGTTCAAGAATTAGCCTCAGAAACAGTGGTTCTAAACATGCTGCCAATAGCTCGCCTGGGAAACATCCAGAGAAGTCCAAGATAGTGTTTTTTTAGACTGACTGCCACGAGCTGAAACGAATGCAGCCAAGAGCGAGCGTCTGTCACTTACGGTTCAAGAGTTATTCACAGAAACATGGTTCTGAACTTTGCTGCCAGCCGCGAAAGCGAAAATAACCAAGATCGAGCGTCTAGGATTTACTTGTGAATAGCTCGCCTGGGAAACTTTCAGATAAGTCAAAGACAGTGCTTCTATACTAATTGCCAGGCGCTGAGACGAATGCCGCCAAGATCAAGCGTCGAAGACTTACGGTTCAAGAATTAGCCTCAGAAACAGTGGGAAACAGTGCTTCTATACTAATTGCCAGGCGCTGAGACGAATGCCGACAAGATCGAGCGTCTATGACTTACGGTTCAAGAATTAGCCTCAGAAACAGTGGTTTTGAACATGCTGCCAATAGCTCGCCTGGGAAACATACAGAGAAGTCCAAGATAGTGTTTTTTTTAGACTGGCTGCCACGAGCTGAAACGAATGCAGCCAAGAGCGAGCGTCTGTGACTTACGGTTCAAGAGTTATTCACAGAAACATGGTTCTGAACTTTGCTGCCAGCCGCGAAAGCGAAAGTAACCAAGATCGAGCGTCTAGGATTTACTTGTCAATAGCTCGCCTGGGAAACATCCAGAGAAGTCAAAGACAGTGCTTCTATACTAATTGCCAGGCGCTGAGACGAATGCCTCCAAGATCGAGCGTCTATGACTTACGGTTCAAGAATTAGCCTCAGAAACAGTGGTTCTGAACATGCTGCCAATAGCTCGCCTGTGAAACATCCAGAGAAGTCCAAGATAGTGGTTTTTTTTAGACTGGCTGCCACGAGCTGAAACGAATGCAGCCAAGAGCGAGCGTCTGTGACTTACGGTTCAAGAGTGATTCACAGAAACATGGTTCTGAACTTTGCTGCCAGCCGCGAAAGCGAAAATAACCAAGATCGAGCGTCTAGGATTTACTTGTCAATAGCTCGCCTGGGAAACATCCAGTGAAGTCAAAAACAGTACTTCTATACTAATTGCCAGGCGCTGAGACGAATGCCGCCAAGATCGAGAGTCTATGACTTACGGTTCAAGAATTAGCCTCAGAAACAGTGGGAAACAGTGCTTCTATACTAATTTCCAGGTGCTGAGACGAATACCGCCAAGATCGAGCGTCTATGACTTACGGTTCAAGAATTAGCCTCAGAAACAGTGGTTCTAAACATGCTGCCAATAGCTCGCCTGGGAAACATCCAGAGAAGTCCAAGATAGTGTTTTTTAGACTGACTGCCACGAGCTGAAACGAATGCAGCCAAGAGCGAGCGTCTGTCACTTACGGTTCAAGAGTTATTCACAGAAACATGGTTCTGAACTTTGCTGCCAGCCGCGAAAGCGAAAATAACCAAGATCGAGCGTCTAGGATTTACTTGTCAATAGCTCGCCTGGGAAACATCCAGAGAAGTCAAAGACAGTGCTTCTATACTAATTGCCAGGCGCTGAGACGAATGCCGCCAAGATCGAGCGTCTATGACTTACGGTTCAAGAATTAGCCTCAGAAACAGTGGGAAACAGTGCTTCTATACTAATTGCCAGGCGCTGAGACGAATGCCGCCAAGATCGAGCGTCTATGACTTACGGTTCAAGAATTAGCCTCAGAAACAGTGGTTCTGAACATGCTGCCAATAGCTCGCCTGGGAAACATCCAGAGAAGTCCAAGATAGTGTTTTTTTAGACTGGCTGCCACGAGCTGAAACGCATGCAGCCAAGAGCGAGCGTCTGTGACTTACGGTTCAAGAGTTATTCACAGAAACATGGTTCTGAACTTTGCTGCCAGCCGCGAAAGCGAAAGTAACCAAGATCGAGCGTCTAGGATTTACTTGTGAATAGCTCGCCTGGGAAACTTTCAGATAAGTCAAAGACAGTGCTTCTATACTAATTGCCAGGCGCTGAGACGAATGCCGCCAAGATCAAGCGTCTAAGACTTACGGTTCAAGAATTAGCCTCAGAAACAGTGGGAAACAGTGCTTCTATACTAATTGCCAGGCGCTGAGACGAATGCCGCCAAGATCGAGCGTCTATGACTTACGGTTCAAGAATTAGCCTCAGAAACAGTGGTTTTGAACATGCTGCCAATAGCTCGCCTGGGAAACATACAGAGAAGTCCAAGATAGTGTTTTTTTTTAGACTGGCTGCCACGAGCTGAAACGAATGCAGCCAAGAGCGAGCGTCTGTGACTTACGGTTCAAGAGTTATCTACAGAAACATGGTTCTGAACTTTGCTGCCAGCCGCGAAAGCGAAAGTAACCAAGATCGAGCGTCTAGGATTTACTTGTCAATAGCTCGCCTGGGAAACATCCAGAGAAGTCAAAGACAGTGCTTCTATACTAATTGCCAGGCGCTGAGACGAATGCCGCCAAGATCGAGCGTCTATGACTTACGGTTCAAGAATTAGCCTCAGAAACAGTGGTTCTGAACATGCTGCCAATAGCTCGCCTGTGAAACATCCAGAGAAGTCCAAGATAGTGTTTTTTTTAGACTGGCTGCCACGAGCTGAAACGAATGCAGCCAAGAGCGAGCGTCTGTGACTTACGGTTCAAGAGTGATTCACAGAAACATGGTTCTGAACTTTACTGCCAGCCGCGAAAGCGAAAATAACCAAGATCGAGCGTCTAGGATTTACTTGTCAATAGCTCGCCTGGGAAACATCCAGTGAAGTCAAAAACAGTGCTTCTATACTAATTGCCAGGCGCTGAGACGAATGCCGCCAAGATCGAGAGTCTATGACTTACGGTTCAAGAATTAGCCTCAGAAACAGTGGGAAACAGTGCTTCTATACTAATTTCCAGGTGCTGAGACGAATACCGCCAAGATCGAGCGTCTATGACTTACGGTTCAAGAATTAGCCTCAGAAACAGTGGTTCTAAACATGCTGCCAATAGCTCGCCTGGGAAACATCCAGAGAAGTCCAAGATAGTGTTTTTTAGACTGACTGCCACGAGCTGAAACGAATGCAGCCAAGAGCGAGCGTCTGTCACTTACGGTTCAAGAGTTATTCACAGAAACATGGTTCTGAACTTTGCTGCCAGCCGCGAAAGCGAAAATAACCAAGACCGAGCGTCTAGGATTTACTTGTCAATAGCTCGCCTGGGAAACATCCAGAGAAGTTAAAGACAGTGCTTCTATACTAATTGCCAGGCGCTGAGACGAATGCCGCCAAGATCGAGCGTCTATGACTTACGGTTCAAGAATTAGCCTCAGAAACAGTGGGAAACAGTGCTTCTATACTAATTGCCAGGCGCTGAGACGAATGCCGCCAAGATCGAGCGTCTATGACTTACGGTTCAAGAATTAGCCTCAGAAACAGTGGTTCTGAACATGCTGCCAATAGCTCGCCTGGGAAACATCCAGAGAAGTCCAAGATAGTGTTTTTTTAGACTGGCTGCCACGAGCTGAAACGAATGCAGCCAAGAGCGAGCGTCTGTGACTTACGGTTCAAGAGTTATTCACAGAAACATGGTTCTAAACTTTGCTGCCAGCCGCGAAAGCGAAAGTAACCAAGATCGAGCGTCTAGGATTTACTTGTCAATAGCTCGCCTGGGAAACTTTCAGATAAGTCAAAGACAGTGCTTCTATGCTAATTGCCAGGCGCTGAGACGAATGCCGCCAAGATCAAGCGTCTAAGACTTACGGTTCAAGAATTAGCCTCAGAAACAGTGGGAAACA
Source organism: Rhinoderma darwinii (assembly GCF_050947455.1). NCBI lineage: Eukaryota > Metazoa > Chordata > Amphibia > Anura > Rhinodermatidae > Rhinoderma > Rhinoderma darwinii. The sequence continues at coordinate 13,029 of NW_027462611.1, forward strand.
GTGCTTCTATACTAATTGCCAGGCGCTGAGACGAATGCCGCCAAGATCGAGCGTCTATGACTTACGGTTCAAGAATTAGCCTCAGAAACAGTGGTTTTGAACATGCTGCCAATAGCTCGCCTGGGAAACATCCAGAGAAGTCCAAGATAGTGTTTTTTTAGACTGGCTGCCACGAGCTGAAACGAATGCAGCCAAGAGCGAGCGTCTGTGACTTACGGTTCAAGAGTTATTCACAGAAACATGGTTCTGTACTTTGCTGCCAGCCGCGAAAGCGAAAGTAACCAAGATCGAGCGTCTAGGATTTACTTGTGAATAGCTCGCCTGGGAAACTTTCAGATAAGTCAAAGACAGTGCTTCTATGCTAATTGCCAGGCGCTGAGACGAATGCCGCCAAGATCAAGCGTCTAAGACTTACGGTTCAAGAATTAGCCTCAGAAACAGTGGGAAACAGTGCTTCTATACTAATTGCCAGGCGCTGAGACGAATGCCGCCAAGATCGAGCGTCTATGACTTACGGTTCAAGAATTAGCCTCAGAAACAGTGGTTTTGAACCGGCTGCCAATAGCTCGCCTGGGAAACATCCAGAGAAGTCCAAGATAGTGTTTTTTTAGACTGGCTGCCACGAGCTGAAACGAATGCAGCCAAGAGCGAGCGTCTGTGACTTACGGTTCAAGAGTTATTCACAGAAACATGGTTCTGAACTTTGCTGCCAGCCGCGAAAGCGAAAGTAACCAAGATCGAGCGTCTAGGATTTACTTGTCAATAGCTCGCATGGGAAACATCCAGAGAAGTCAAAGACAGTGCTTCTATACTAATTGCCAGGCGCTGAGACGAATGCCGCCAAGATCGAGCGTCTATGACTTACGGTTCAATAATTAGCCTCAGAAACAGTGGGAAACAGTGCTTCTATACTAATTGCCAGGCGCTGAGACGAATGCCGCCAAGATCGAGCGTCTATGACTTACGGTTCAAGAATTAGCCTCAGAAACAGTGGTTCTGAACATGCTGCCAATAGCTCGCCTGGGAAACATCCAGAGAAGTCCAAGATAGTGGTTTTTTTAGACTGGCTGCCACGAGCTGAAACGCATGCAGCCAAGAGCGAGCGTCTGTGACTTACGGTTCAAGAGTTATTCACAGAAACATGGTTCTGAACTTTGCTGCCAGCCGCGAAAGCGAAAGTAACCAAGATCGAGCGTCTAGGATTTACTTGTGAATAGCTCGCCTGGGAAACTTTCAGATAAGTCAAAGACAGTGCTTCTATACTAATTGCCAGGCGCTGAGACGAATGCCGCCAAGATCAAGCGTCTAAGACTTACGGTTCAAGAATTAGCCTCAGAAACAGTGGGAAACAGTGCTTCTATACTAATTGCCAGGCGCTGAGACGAATGCCGCCAAGATCGAGCGTCTATGACTTACGGTTCAAGAATTAGCCTCAGAAACAGTGGTTTTGAACATGCTGCCAATAGCTCGCCTGGGAAACATACAGAGAAGTCCAAGATAGTGTTTTTTTTAGACTGGCTGCCACGAGCTGAAACGAATGCAGCCAAGAGCGAGCGTCTGTGACTTACGGTTCAAGAGTTATTCACAGAAACATGGTTCTGAACTTTGCTGCCAGCCGCGAAAGCGAAAGTAACCAAGATCGAGCGTCTAGGATTTACTTGTCAATAGCTCGCCTGGGAAACATCCAGAGAAGTCAAAGACAGTGCTTCTATACTAATTGCCAGGCGCTGAGACGAATGCCGCCAAGATCGAGCGTCTATGACTTACGGTTCAAGAATTAGCCTCAGAAACAGTGGTTCTGAACATGCTGCCAATAGCTCGCCTGTGAAACATCCAGAGAAGTCCAAGATAGTGTTTTTTTTAGACTGGCTGCCACGAGCTGAAACGAATGCAGCCAAGAGCGAGCGTCTGTGACTTACGGTTCAAGAGTGATTCACAGAAACATGGTTCTGAACTTTGCTGCCAGCCGCGAAAGCGAAAATAACCAAGATCGAGCGTCTAGGATTTACTTGTCAATAGCTCGCCTGGGAAACATCCAGTGAAGTCAAAAACAGTGCTTCTATACTAATTGCCAGGCGCTGAGACGAATGCCGCCAAGATCGAGAGTCTATGACTTACGGTTCAAGAATTAGCCTCAGAAACAGTGGGAAACAGTGCTTCTATACTAATTTCCAGGTGCTGAGACGAATACCGCCAAGATCGAGCGTCTATGACTTACGGTTCAAGAATTAGCCTCAGAAACAGTGGTTCTAAACATGCTGCCAATAGCTCGCCTGGGAAACATCCAGAGAAGTCCAAGATAGTGTTTTTTAGACTGACTGCCACGAGCTGAAACGAATGCAGCCAAGAGCGAGCGTCTGTCACTTACGGTTCAAGAGTTATTCACAGAAAACATGGTTCTGAACTTTGCTGCCAGCCGCGAAAGCGAAAATAACCAAGATCGAGCGTCTAGGATTTACTTGTCAATAGCTCGCCTGGGAAACATCCAGAGAAGTCAAAGACAGTGCTTCTATACTAATTGCCAGGCGCTGAGACGAATGCCGCCAAGATCGAGCGTCTATGACTTACGGTTCAAGAATTAGCCTCAGAAACAGTGGGAAACAGTGGCTTCTATACTAATTGCCAGGCGCTGAGACGAATGCCGCCAAGATCGAGCGTCTATGACTTACGGTTCAAGAATTAGCCTCAGAAACAGTGGTTCTGAACATGCTGCCAATAGCTCGCCTGGGAAACATCCAGAGAAGTCCAAGATAGTGTTTTTTTAGACTGGCTGCCACGAGCTGAAACGAATGCAGCCGAGCGAGCGTCTGTGACTTACGGTTCAAGAGTTATTCACAGAAACATGGTTCTAAACTTTGCTGCCAGCCGCGAAAGCCAAAGTAACCAAGATCGAGCGTCTAGGATTTACTTGTCAATAGCTCGCCTGGGAAACTTTCAGATAAGTCAAAGACAGTGCTTCTATGCTAATTGCCAGGCGCTGAGACGAATGCCGCCAAGATCAAGCGTCTAAGACTTACGGTTCAAGAATTAGCCTCAGAAACAGTGGGAAACAGTGCTTCTATACTAATTGCCAGGCGCTGAGACGAATGCCGCCAAGATCGAGCGTCTATGACTTACGGTTCAAGAATTAGCCTCAGAAACAGTGGTTTTGAACATGCTGCCAATAGCTCGCCTGGAAACATACAGAGAAGTCCAAGATAGTGTTTTTTTAGACTGGCTGCCACGAGCTGAAACGCATGCAGCCAAGAGCGAGCGTCTGTGACTTACGGTTCAAGAGTTATTCACAGAAACATGGTTCTGAACTTTGCTGCCAGCCGCGAAAGCGAAAGTAACCAAGATCGAGCGTCTAGGATTTACTTGTGAATAGCTCGCCTGGGAAACTTTCAGATAAGTCAAAGACAGTGCTTCTATACTAATTGCCAGGCGCTGAGACGAATGCCGCCAAGATCAAGCGTCTAAGACTTACGGTTCAAGAATTAGCCTCAGAAACAGTGGGAAACAGTGCTTCTATACTAATTGCCAGGCGCTGAGACGAATGCCGCCAAGATCGAGCGTCTATGACTTACGGTTCAAGAATTAGCCTCAGAAACAGTGGTTTTGAACATGCTGCCAATAGCTCGCCTGGGAAACATACAGAGAAGTCCAAGATAGTGTTTTTTTTTAGACTGGCTGCCACGAGCTGAAACGAATGCAGCCAAGAGCGAGCGTCTGTGACTTACGGTTCAAGAGTTATCTACAGAAACATGGTTCTGAACTTTGCTGCCAGCCGCGAAAGCGAAAGTAACCAAGATCGAGCGTCTAGGATTTACTTGTCAATAGCTCGCCTGGGAAACATCCAGAGAAGTCAAAGACAGTGCTTCTATACTAATTGCCAGGCGCTGAGACGAATGCCGCCAAGATCGAGCGTCTATGACTTACGGTTCAAGAATTAGCCTCAGAAACAGTGGTTCTGAACATGCTGCCAATAGCTCGCCTGTGAAACATCCAGAGAAGTCCAAGATAGTGTTTTTTTTAGACTGGCTGCCACGAGCTGAAACGAATGCAGCCAAGAGCGAGCGTCTGTGACTTACGGTTCAAGAGTGATTCACAGAAACATGGTTCTGAACTTTGCTGCCAGCCGCGAAAGCGAAAATAACCAAGATCGAGCGTCTAGGATTTACTTGTCAATAGCTCGCCTGGGAAACATCCAGTGAAGTCAAAAACAGTGCTTCTATACTAATTGCCAGGCGCTGAGACGAATGCCGCCAAGATCGAGAGTCTATGACTTACGGTTCAAGAATTAGCCTCAGAAACAGTGGGAAACAGTGCTTCTATACTAATTGCCAGGCGCTGAGACGAATGCCGCCAAGATCGAGCGTCTATGACTTACGGTTCAAGAATTAGCCTCAGAAACAGTGGTTCTGAACATGCTGCCAATAGCTCGCCTGGGAAACATCCAGAGAAGTCCAAGATAGTGTTTTTTTAGACTGGCTGCCACGAGCTGAAACGAATGCAGCCAAGAGCGAGCGTCTGTGACTTACGGTTCAAGAGTTATTCACAGAAACATGGTTCTAAACTTTGCTGCCAGCCGCGAAAGCGAAAGTAACCAAGATCGAGCGTCTAGGATTTACTTGTCAATAGCTCGCCTGGGAAACTTTCAGATAAGTCAAAGACAGTGCTTCTATGCTAATTGCCAGGCGCTGAGACGAATGCCGCCAAGATCAAGCGTCTAAGACTTACGGTTCAAGAATTAGCCTCAGAAACAGTGGGAAACAGTGCTTCTATACTAATTGCCAGGCGCTGAGACGAATGCCGCCAAGATCGAGCGTCTATGACTTACGGTTCAAGAATTAGCCTCAGAAACAGTGGTTTTGAACATGCTGCCAATAGCTCGCCTGGGAAACATCCAGAGAAGTCCAAGATAGTGTTTTTTTAGACTGGCTGCCACGAGCTGAAACGAATGCAGCCAAGAGCGAGCGTCTGTGACTTACGGTTCAAGAGTTATTCACAGAAACATGGTTCTGTACTTTGCTGCCAGCCGCGAAAGCGAAAGTAACCAAGATCGAGCGTCTAGGATTTACTTGTGAATAGCTCGCCTGGGAAACTTTCAGATAAGTCAAAGACAGTGCTTCTATGCTAATTGCCAGGCGCTGAGACGAATGCCGCCAAGATCAAGCGTCTAAGACTTACGGTTCAAGAATTAGCCTCAGAAACAGTGGGAAACAGTGCTTCTATACTAATTGCCAGGCGCTGAGACGAATGCCGCCAAGATCGAGCGTCTATGACTTACGGTTCAAGAATTAGCCTCAGAAACAGTGGTTTTGAACCGGCTGCCAATAGCTCGCCTGGGAAACATCCAGAGAAGTCCAAGATAGTGTTTTTTTAGACTGGCTGCCACGAGCTGAAACGAATGCAGCCAAGAGCGAGCGTCTGTGACTTACGGTTCAAGAGTTATTCACAGAAACATGGTTCTGAACTTTGCTGCCAGCCGCGAAAGCGAAAGTAACCAAGATCGAGCGTCTAGGATTTACTTGTCAATAGCTCGCATGGGAAACATCCAGAGAAGTCAAAGACAGTGCTTCTATACTAATTGCCAGGCGCTGAGACGAATGCCGCCAAGATCGAGCGTCTATGACTTACGGTTCAATAATTAGCCTCAGAAACAGTGGGAAACAGTGCTTCTATACTAATTGCCAGGCGCTGAGACGAATGCCGCCAAGATCGAGCGTCTATGACTTACGGTTCAAGAATTAGCCTCAGAAACAGTGGTTCTGAACATGCTGCCAATAGCTCGCCTGGGAAACATCCAGAGAAGTCCAAGATAGTGGTTTTTTTAGACTGGCTGCCACGAGCTGAAACGCATGCAGCCAAGAGCGAGCGTCTGTGACTTACGGTTCAAGAGTTATTCACAGAAACATGGTTCTGAACTTTGCTGCCAGCCGCGAAAGCGAAAGTAACCAAGATCGAGCGTCTAGGATTTACTTGTGAATAGCTCGCCTGGGAAACTTTCAGATAAGTCAAAGACAGTGCTTCTATACTAATTGCCAGGCGCTGAGACGAATGCCGCCAAGATCAAGCGTCTAAGACTTACGGTTCAAGAATTAGCCTCAGAAACAGTGGGAAACAGTGCTTCTATACTAATTGCCAGGCGCTGAGACGAATGCCGCCAAGATCGAGCGTCTATGACTTACGGTTCAAGAATTAGCCTCAGAAACAGTGGTTTTGAACATGCTGCCAATAGCTCGCCTGGGAAACATACAGAGAAGTCCAAGATAGTGTTTTTTTTAGACTGGCTGCCACGAGCTGAAACGAATGCAGCCAAGAGCGAGCGTCTGTGACTTACGGTTCAAGAGTTATTCACAGAAACATGGTTCTGAACTTTGCTGCCAGCCGCGAAAGCGAAAGTAACCAAGATCGAGCGTCTAGGATTTACTTGTCAATAGCTCGCCTGGGAAACATCCAGAGAAGTCAAAGACAGTGCTTCTATACTAATTGCCAGGCGCTGAGACGAATGCCGCCAAGATCGAGCGTCTATGACTTACGGTTCAAGAATTAGCCTCAGAAACAGTGGTTCTGAACATGCTGCCAATAGCTCGCCTGTGAAACATCCAGAGAAGTCCAAGATAGTGTTTTTTTTAGACTGGCTGCCACGAGCTGAAACGAATGCAGCCAAGAGCGAGCGTCTGTGACTTACGGTTCAAGAGTGATTCACAGAAACATGGTTCTGAACTTTGCTGCCAGCCGCGAAAGCGAAAATAACCAAGATCGAGCGTCTAGGATTTACTTGTCAATAGCTCGCCTGGGAAACATCCAGTGAAGTCAAAAACAGTGCTTCTATACTAATTGCCAGGCGCTGAGACGAATGCCGCCAAGATCGAGAGTCTATGACTTACGGTTCAAGAATTAGCCTCAGAAACAGTGGGAAACAGTGCTTCTATACTAATTTCCAGGTGCTGAGACGAATACCGCCAAGATCGAGCGTCTATGACTTACGGTTCAAGAATTAGCCTCAGAAACAGTGGTTCTAAACATGCTGCCAATAGCTCGCCTGGGAAACATCCAGAGAAGTCCAAGATAGTGTTTTTTAGACTGACTGCCACGAGCTGAAACGAATGCAGCCAAGAGCGAGCGTCTGTCACTTACGGTTCAAGAGTTATTCACAGAAACATGGTTCTGAACTTTGCTGCCAGCCGCGAAAGCGAAAATAACCAAGATCGAGCGTCTAGGATTTACTTGTCAATAGCTCGCCTGGGAAACATCCAGAGAAGTCAAAGACAGTGCTTCTATACTAATTGCCAGGCGCTGAGACGAATGCCGCCAAGATCGAGCGTCTATGACTTACGGTTCAAGAATTAGCCTCAGAAACAGTGGGAAACAGTGCTTCTATACTAATTGCCAGGCGCTGAGACGAATGCCGCCAAGATCGAGCGTCTATGACTTACGGTTCAAGAATTAGCCTCAGAAACAGTGGTTCTGAACATGCTGCCAATAGCTCGCCTGGGAAACATCCAGAGAAGTCCAAGATAGTGTTTTTTTAGACTGGCTGCCACGAGCTGAAACGAATGCAGCCAAGAGCGAGCGTCTGTGACTTACGGTTCAAGAGTTATTCACAGAAACATGGTTCTAAACTTTGCTGCCAGCCGCGAAAGCCAAAGTAACCAAGATCGAGCGTCTAGGATTTACTTGTCAATAGCTCGCCTGGGAAACTTTCAGATAAGTCAAAGACAGTGCTTCTATGCTAATTGCCAGGCGCTGAGACGAATGCCGCCAAGATCAAGCGTCTAAGACTTACGGTTCAAGAATTAGCCTCAGAAACAGTGGGAAACAGTGCTTCTATACTAATTGCCAGGCGCTGAGACGAATGCCGCCAAGATCGAGCGTCTATGACTTACGGTTCAAGAATTAGCCTCAGAAACAGTGGTTTTGAACATGCTGCCAATAGCTCGCCTGGAAACATACAGAGAAGTCCAAGATAGTGTTTTTTTTAGACTGGCTGCCACGAGCTGAAACGCATGCAGCCAAGAGCGAGCGTCTGTGACTTACGGTTCAAGAGTTATTCACAGAAACATGGTTCTGAACTTTGCTGCCAGCCGCGAAAGCGAAAGTAACCAAGATCGAGCGTCTAGGATTTACTTGTGAATAGCTCGCCTGGGAAACTTTCAGATAAGTCAAAGACAGTGCTTCTATACTAATTGCCAGGCGCTGAGACGAATGCCGCCAAGATCAAGCGTCTAAGACTTACGGTTCAAGAATTAGCCTCAGAAACAGTGGGAAACAGTGCTTCTATACTAATTGCCAGGCGCTGAGACGAATGCCGCCAAGATCGAGCGTCTATGACTTACGGTTCAAGAATTAGCCTCAGAAACAGTGGTTTTGAACATGCTGCCAATAGCTCGCCTGGGAAACATACAGAGAAGTCCAAGATAGTGTTTTTTTTTAGACTGGCTGCCACGAGCTGAAACGAATGCAGCCAAGAGCGAGCGTCTGTGACTTACGGTTCAAGAGTTATCTACAGAAACATGGTTCTGAACTTTGCTGCCAGCCGCGAAAGCGAAAGTAACCAAGATCGAGCGTCTAGGATTTACTTGTCAATAGCTCGCCTGGGAAACATCCAGAGAAGTCAAAGACAGTGCTTCTATACTAATTGCCAGGCGCTGAGACGAATGCCGCCAAGATCGAGCGTCTATGACTTACGGTTCAAGAATTAGCCTCAGAAACAGTGGTTCTGAACATGCTGCCAATAGCTCGCCTGTGAAACATCCAGAGAAGTCCAAGATAGTGTTTTTTTTAGACTGGCTGCCACGAGCTGAAACGAATGCAGCCAAGAGCGAGCGTCTGTGACTTACGGTTCAAGAGTGATTCACAGAAACATGGTTCTGAACTTTGCTGCCAGCCGCGAAAGCGAAAATAACCAAGATCGAGCGTCTAGGATTTACTTGTCAATAGCTCGCCTGGGAAACATCCAGTGAAGTCAAAAACAGTGCTTCTATACTAATTGCCAGGCGCTGAGACGAATGCCGCCAAGATCGAGAGTCTATGACTTACGGTTCAAGAATTAGCCTCAGAAACAGTGGGAAACAGTGCTTCTATACTAATTGCCAGGCGCTGAGACGAATGCCGCCAAGATCGAGCGTCTATGACTTACGGTTCAAGAATTAGCCTCAGAAACAGTGGTTCTGAACATGCTGCCAATAGCTCGCCTGGGAAACATCCAGAGAAGTCCAAGATAGTGTTTTTTTAGACTGGCTGCCACGAGCTGAAACGAATGCAGCCAAGAGCGAGCGTCTGTGACTTACGGTTCAAGAGTTATTCACAGAAACATGGTTCTAAACTTTGCTGCCAGCCGCGAAAGCGAAAGTAACCAAGATCGAGCGTCTAGGATTTACTTGTCAATAGCTCGCCTGGGAAACTTTCAGATAAGTCAAAGACAGTGCTTCTATGCTAATTGCCAGGCGCTGAGACGAATGCCGCCAAGATCAAGCGTCTAAGACTTACGGTTCAAGAATTAGCCTCAGAAACAGTGGGAAACAGTGCTTCTATACTAATTGCCAGGCGCTGAGACGAATGCCGCCAAGATCGAGCGTCTATGACTTACGGTTCAAGAATTAGCCTCAGAAACAGTGGTTTTGAACATGCTGCCAATAGCTCGCCTGGGAAACATCCAGAGAAGTCCAAGATAGTGTTTTTTTAGACTGGCTGCCACGAGCTGAAACGAATGCAGCCAAGAGCGAGCGTCTGTGACTTACGGTTCAAGAGTTATTCACAGAAACATGGTTCTGTACTTTGCTGCCAGCCGCGAAAGCGAAAGTAACCAAGATCGAGCGTCTAGGATTTACTTGTGAATAGCTCGCCTGGGAAACTTTCAGATAAGTCAAAGACAGTGCTTCTATGCTAATTGCCAGGCGCTGAGACGAATGCCGCCAAGATCAAGCGTCTAAGACTTACGGTTCAAGAATTAGCCTCAGAAACAGTGGGAAACAGTGCTTCTATACTAATTGCCAGGCGCTGAGACGAATGCCGCCAAGATCGAGCGTCTATGACTTACGGTTCAAGAATTAGCCTCAGAAACAGTGGTTTTGAACCGGCTGCCAATAGCTCGCCTGGGAAACATCCAGAGAAGTCCAAGATAGTGTTTTTTTAGACTGGCTGCCACGAGCTGAAACGAATGCAGCCAAGAGCGAGCGTCTGTGACTTACGGTTCAAGAGTTATTCACAGAAACATGGTTCTGAACTTTGCTGCCAGCCGCGAAAGCGAAAGTAACCAAGATCGAGCGTCTAGGATTTACTTGTCAATAGCTCGCATGGGAAACATCCAGAGAAGTCAAAGACAGTGCTTCTATACTAATTGCCAGGCGCTGAGACGAATGCCGCCAAGATCGAGCGTCTATGACTTACGGTTCAATAATTAGCCTCAGAAACAGTGGGAAACAGTGCTTCTATACTAATTGCCAGGCGCTGAGACGAATGCCGCCAAGATCGAGCGTCTATGACTTACGGTTCAAGAATTAGCCTCAGAAACAGTGGTTCTGAACATGCTGCCAATAGCTCGCCTGGGAAACATCCAGAGAAGTCCAAGATAGTGGTTTTTTTAGACTGGCTGCCACGAGCTGAAACGCATGCAGCCAAGAGCGAGCGTCTGTGACTTACGGTTCAAGAGTTATTCACAGAAACATGGTTCTGAACTTTGCTGCCAGCCGCGAAAGCGAAAGTAACCAAGATCGAGCGTCTAGGATTTACTTGTGAATAGCTCGCCTGGGAAACTTTCAGATAAGTCAAAGACAGTGCTTCTATACTAATTGCCAGGCGCTGAGACGAATGCCGCCAAGATCAAGCGTCTAAGACTTACGGTTCAAGAATTAGCCTCAGAAACAGTGGGAAACAGTGCTTCTATACTAATTGCCAGGCGCTGAGACGAATGCCGCCAAGATCGAGCGTCTATGACTTACGGTTCAAGAATTAGCCTCAGAAACAGTGGTTTTGAACATGCTGCCAATAGCTCGCCTGGGAAACATACAGAGAAGTCCAAGATAGTGTTTTTTTTTAGACTGGCTGCCACGAGCTGAAACGAATGCAGCCAAGAGCGAGCGTCTGTGACTTACGGTTCAAGAGTTATTCACAGAAACATGGTTCTGAACTTTGCTGCCAGCCGCGAAAGCGAAAGTAACCAAGATCGAGCGTCTAGGATTTACTTGTCAATAGCTCGCCTGGGAAACATCCAGAGAAGTCAAAGACAGTGCTTCTATACTAATTGCCAGGCGCTGAGACGAATGCCGCCAAGATCGAGCGTCTATGACTTACGGTTCAAGAATTAGCCTCAGAAACAGTGGTTCTGAACATGCTGCCAATAGCTCGCCTGTGAAACATCCAGAGAAGTCCAAGATAGTGTTTTTTTTAGACTGGCTGCCACGAGCTGAAACGAATGCAGCCAAGAGCGAGCGTCTGTGACTTACGGTTCAAGAGTGATTCACAGAAACATGGTTCTGAACTTTGCTGCCAGCCGCGAAAGCGAAAATAACCAAGATCGAGCGTCTAGGATTTACTTGTCAATAGCTCGCCTGGGAAACATCCAGTGAAGTCAAAAACAGTGCTTCTATACTAATTGCCAGGCGCTGAGACGAATGCCGCCAAGATCGAGAGTCTATGACTTACGGTTCAAGAATTAGCCTCAGAAACAGTGGGAAACAGTGCTTCTATACTAATTTCCAGGTGCTGAGACGAATACCGCCAAGATCGAGCGTCTATGACTTACGGTTCAAGAATTAGCCTCAGAAACAGTGGTTCTAAACATGCTGCCAATAGCTCGCCTGGGAAACATCCAGAGAAGTCCAAGATAGTGTTTTTTAGACTGACTGCCACGAGCTGAAACGAATGCAGCCAAGAGCGAGCGTCTGTGACTTACGGTTCAAGAGTTATTCACAGAAACATGGTTCTAAACTTTGCTGCCAGCCGCGAAAGCGAAAGTAACCAAGATCGAGCGTCTAGGATTTACTTGTCAATAGCTCGCCTGGGAAACTTTCAGATAAGTCAAAGACAGTGCTTCTATGCTAATTGCCAGGCGCTGAGACGAATGCCGCCAAGATCAAGCGTCTAAGACTTACGGTTCAAGAATTAGCCTCAGAAACAGTGGGAAACAGTGCTTCTATACTAATTGCCAGGCGCTGAGACGAATGCCGCCAAGATCGAGCGTCTATGACTTACGGTTCAAGAATTAGCCTCAGAAACAGTGGTTTTGAACATGCTGCCAATAGCTCGCCTGGGAAACATCCAGAGAAGTCCAAGATAGTGTTTTTTTAGACTGGCTGCCACGAGCTGAAACGAATGCAGCCAAGAGCGAGCGTCTGTGACTTACGGTTCAAGAGTTATTCATAGAAACATGGTTCTGTACTTTGCTGCCAGCCGCGAAAGCGAAAGTAACCAAGATCGAGCGTCTAGGATTTACTTGTGAATAGCTCGCCTGGGAAACTTTCAGATAAGTCAAAGACAGTGCTTCTATGCTAATTGCCAGGCGCTGAGACGAATGCCGCCAAGATCAAGCGTCTAAGACTTACGGTTCAAGAATTAGCCTCAGAAACAGTGGGAAACAGTGCTTCTATACTAATTGCCAGGCGCTGAGACGAATGCCGCCAAGATCGAGCGGCTATGACTTACGGTTCAAGAATTAGCCTCAGAAACAGTGGTTTTGAACATGCTGCCAATAGCTCGCCTGGAAACATACAGAGAAGTCCAAGATAGTGTTTTTTTTAGACTGGCTGCCACGAGCTGAAACGCATGCAGCCAAGAGCGAGCGTCTGTGACTTACGGTTCAAGAGTTATTCACAGAAACATGGTTCTGAACTTTGCTGCCAGCCGCGAAAGCGAAAGTAACCAAGATCGAGCGTCTAGGATTTACTTGTGAATAGCTCGCCTGGGAAACTTTCAGATAAGTCAAAGACAGTGCTTCTATACTAATTGCCAGGCGCTGAGACGAATGCCGCCAAGATCAAGCGTCTAAGACTTACGGTTCAAGAATTAGCCTCAGAAACAGTGGGAAACAGTGCTTCTATACTAATTGCCAGGCGCTGAGACGAATGCCGCCAAGATCGAGCGTCTATGACTTACGGTTCAAGAATTAGCCTCAGAAACAGTGGTTTTGAACATGCTGCCAATAGCTCGCCTGGGAAACATACAGAGAAGTCCAAGATAGTGTTTTTTTTTAGACTGGCTGCCACGAGCTGAAACGAATGCAGCCAAGAGCGAGCGTCTGTGACTTACGGTTCAAGAGTTATCTACAGAAACATGGTTCTGAACTTTGCTGCCAGCCGCGAAAGCGAAAGTAACCAAGATCGAGCGTCTAGGATTTACTTGTCAATAGCTCGCCTGGGAAACATCCAGAGAAGTCAAAGACAGTGCTTCTATACTAATTGCCAGGCGCTGAGATGAATGCCGCCAAGATCGAGCGTCTATGACTTACGGTTCAAGAATTAGCCTCAGAAACAGTGGTTCTGAACATGCTGCCAATAGCTCGCCTGTGAAACATCCAGAGAAGTCCAAGATAGTGTTTTTTTTAGACTGGCTGCCACGAGCTGAAACGAATGCAGCCAAGAGCGAGCGTCTGTGACTTACGGTTCAAGAGTGATTCACAGAAACATGGTTCTGAACTTTGCTGCCAGCCGCGAAAGCGAAAATAACCAAGATCGAGCGTCTAGGATTTACTTGTCAATAGCTCGCCTGGGAAACATCCAGTGAAGTCAAAAACAGTGCTTCTATACTAATTGCCAGGCGCTGAGACGAATGCCGCCAAGATCGAGAGTCTATGACTTACGGTTCAAGAATTAGCCTCAGAAACAGTGGGAAACAGTGCTTCTATACTAATTTCCAGGTGCTGAGACGAATACCGCCAAGATCGAGCGTCTATGACTTACGGTTCAAGAATTAGCCTCAGAAACAGTGGTTCTAAACATGCTGCCAATAGCTCGCCTGGGAAACATCCAGAGAAGTCCAAGATAGTGTTTTTTAGACTGACTGCCACGAGCTGAAACGAATGCAGCCAAGAGCGAGCGTCTGTCACTTACCGTTCAAGAGTTATTCACAGAAACATGGTTCTGAACTTTGCTGCCAGCCGCGAAAGCGAAAATAACCAAGATCGAGCGTCTAGGATTTACTTGTCAATAGCTCGCCTGGGAAACATCCAGAGAAGTCAAAGACAGTGCTTCTATACTAATTGCCAGGCGCTGAGACGAATGCCGCCAAGATCGAGCGTCTATGACTTACGGTTCAAGAATTAGCCTCAGAAACAGTGGGAAACAGTGCTTCTATACTAATTGCCAGGCGCTGAGACGAATGCCGCCAAGATCGAGCGTCTATGACTTACGGTTCAAGAATTAGCCTCAGAAACAGTGGTTTTGAACATGCTGCCAATAGCTCGCCTGGGAAACATCCAGAGAAGTCCAAGATAGTGTTTTTTTAGACTGGCTGCCACGAGCTGAAACGAATGCAGCCAAGAGCGAGCGTCTGTGACTTACGGTTCAAGAGTTATTCACAGAAACATGGTTCTGTACTTTGCTGCCAGCCGCGAAAGCGAAAGTAACCAAGATCGAGCGTCTAGGATTTACTTGTGAATAGCTCGCCTGGGAAACTTTCAGATAAGTCAAAGACAGTGCTTCTATGCTAATTGCCAGGCGCTGAGACGAATGCCGCCAAGATCAAGCGTCTAAGACTTACGGTTCAAGAATTAGCCTCAGAAACAGTGGGAAACAGTGCTTCTATACTAATTGCCAGGCGCTGAGACGAATGCCGCCAAGATCGAGCGTCTATGACTTACGGTTCAAGAATTAGCCTCAGAAACAGTGGTTTTGAACATGATGCCAATAGCTCGCCTGGGAAACATCCAGAGAAGTCCAAGATAGTGTTTTTTAGACTGGCTGCCACGAGCTGAAACGAATGCAGCCAAGAGCGAGCGTCTGTGACTTACGGTTCAAGAGTTATTCACAGAAACATGGTTCTGTACTTTGCTGCCAGCCGCGAAAGCGAAAGTAACCAAGATCGAGCGTCTAGGATTTACTTGTGAATAGCTCGCCTGGGAAACATCCAGAGAAGTCAAAGACAGTGCTTCTATACTAATTGCCAGGCGCTGAGACGAATGCCGCCAAGATCAAGCGTCTAAGACTTACGGTTCAAGAATTAGCCTCAGAAACAGTGGGAAACAGTGCTTCTATACTAATTGCCAGGCGACGAATGCCGCCAAGATCAAGCGTCTAAGACTTACGGTTCAAGAATTAGCCTCAGAAACAGTGGGAAACAGTGCTTCTATACTAATTGCCAGGCGCTGAGACGAATGCCGCCAAGATCGAGCGTCTATGACTTACGGTTCAAGAATTAGCCTCAGAAACAGTGGTTTTGAACATGCTGCCAATAGCTCGCCTGGGAAACATCCAGAGAAGTCCAAGATAGTGTTTTTTTAGACTGGCTGCCACGAGCTGAAACGAATGCCACCAAGAGCGAGCGTCTGTGACTTACGGTTCAAGAGTTATTCACAGAAACATGGTTCTGAACTTTGCTGCCAGCCGCGAAAGCGAAAGTAACCAAGATCGAGCGTCTAGGATTTACTTGTGAATAGCTCGCCTGGGAAACATCCAGAGAAGTCAAAGACAGTGCTTCTATACTAATTGCCAGGCGCTGAGACGAATGCCGCCAAGATCAAGCGTCTAAGACTTACGGTTCAAGAATTAGCCTCAGAAACAGTGGGAAACAGTGCTTCTATACTAATTGCCAGGCGCTGAGACGAATGCCGCCAAGATCGAGCGTCTATGACTTACGGTTCAAGAATTAGCCTCAGAAAAAGTGTTTCAAAACATGCTGCCAATAGCTCGCCTGGGAAACATACAGAGAAGTCCAAGATAGTGTTTTTTTTAGACTGGCTGCCACGAGCTGAAACGATTGCAGCCAAGAGCGAGCGTCTGTGACTTACGGTTCAAGAGTTATTCACAGAAACATGGTTCTGAACTTTGCTGCCAGCCGCGAAAGCGAAAGTAACCAAGATCGAGCGTCTAGGATTTACTTGTCAATAGCTCGCCTGGGAAACATCCAGAGAAGTCAAAGACAGTGCTTCTATACTAATTGCCAGGCGCTGAGACGAATGCCGCCAAGATCGAGCGTCTATGACTTACGGTTCAAGAATTAGCCTCAGAAACAGTGGTTCTGAACATGCTGCCAATAGCTCGCCTGGGACACATCCAGAGAAGTCCAAGATAGTGTTTTTTTAGACTGGCTGCCACGAGCTGAAACGAATGCAGCCAAGAGCGAGCGTCTGTGACTTACGGTTCAAGAGTGATTCACAGAAACATGGTTCTGAACTTTGCTGCCAGCCGCGAAAGCGAAAATAACCAAGATCGAGCGTCTAGGATTTACTTGTCAATAGCTCGCCTGGGAAACATCCAGTGAAGTCAAAGACAGTGCTTCTATACTAATTGCCAGGCGCTGAGACGAATGCCGCCAAGATCGAGAGTCTATGACTTACGGTTCAAGAATTAGCCTCAGAAACAGTGGGAAACAGTGCTTCTATACTAATTTCCAGGTGCTGAGACGAATACCGACAAGATCGAGCGTCTATGACTTACGGTTCAAGAATTAGCCTCAGAAACAGTGGTTCTAAACATGCTGCCAATAGCTCGCCTGGGAAACATCCAGAGAAGTCCAATATAGTGTTTTTTAGACTGGCTGCCACGAGCTGAAACAAATGCAACCAAGAGCGAGCGTCTGTGACTTACGATTCAAGAGTTATTCATAGAAACATGGTTCTGAACTTTGCTGCCAGCCGCGAAAGCGAAAGTAACCAAGATCGAGCGTCTAGGAGTTACTTGTGAATAGCTCGCCTGGGAAACATCCAGAGAAGTCAAAGACAGTGCTTCTATACTAATTGCCAGGCGCTGAGACGAATGCCGCCAAGATCAAGCGTCTAAGACTTACGGTTCAAGAATTAGCCTCAGAAACAGTGGGAAACAGTGCTTCTATACTAATTGCCAGGCGCTGAGACGAATGCCGCCAAAATTGAGCGTCTATGACTTACGGTTCAAGAATTAGCCTCAGAAACAGTGGTTCTGAACATGCTGCCAATAGCTCGCCTGGGAAACATCCAGAGAAGTCCAAGATAGTATTTTTTAGACTGGCTGCCACGAGCTGAAACGAATGCAGCCAAGAGCGAGCGTCTGTCACTTACGGTTCAAGAGTTATTCACAGAAACATGGTTCTGAACTTTGCTGCCAGCCGCGAAAGCAAAAATAACCAAGATCGAGCGTCTAGGATTTACTTGTCAATAGCTCGCCTGGGAAACATGCAGTGAAGTCAAAGACAGTGCTTCTATACTAATTGCCAGGCGCTGAGACGAATGCCGCCAAGATCAAGCGTCTAAGACTTACGGTTCAAGAATTAGCCTCAGAAACAGTGGGAAACAGTGCTTCTATACTAATTGCCAGGCGCTGAGACGAATGCCGCCAAGATCGAGCGTCTATGACTTACGGTTCAAGAATTAGACTCAGAAACAGTGGGAAACAGTGCTTCTATACTAATTGCCAGGCGCTGAGACGAATGCCGCCAAGATCGAGCGTCTATGACTTACGGTTCAAGAATTAGCCTCAGAAACAGTGGTTCTGAACATGCTGCCAATAGCTCGCCTGGGAAACATCCAGAGAAGTCCAAGATAGTGTTTTTTTAGACTGGCTGCCACGAGCTGAAACGCATGCAGCCAAGAGCGAGCGTCTGTGACTTACGGTTCAAGAGTTATTCACAGAAACATGGTTCTGAACTTTGCTGCCAGCCGCGAAAGCGAAAGTAACCAAGATCGAGCGTCTAGGATTTACTTGTGAATAGCTCGCCTGGGAAACTTTCAGATAAGTCAAAGACAGTGCTTCTATACTAATTGCCAGGCGCTGAGACGAATGCCGCCAAGATCAAGCGTCTAAGACTTACGGTTCAAGAATTAGCCTCAGAAACAGTGGTTTTGAACATGCTGCCAATAGCTCGCCTGGGAAACATACAGAGAAGTCCAAGATAGTTTTTTTTTAGACTGGCTGCCACGAGCTGAAACGAATGCAGCCAAGAGCGAGCGTCTGTGACTTACGGTTCAAGAGTTATTCACAGAAACATGGTTCTGAACTTTGCTGCCAGCCGCGAAAGCGAAAGTAACCAAGATCGATCGTCTAGGATTTACTTGTCAATAGCTCGCCTGGGAAACATCCAGAGAAGTCAAAGACAGTGCTTCTATACTAATTGCCAGGCGCTGAGACGAATGCCGCCAAGATCGAGCGTCTATGACTTACGGTTCAAGAATTAGCCTCAGAAACAGTGGTTCTGAACATGCTGCCAATAGCTCGCCTGGGAAACATCCAGAGAAGTCCAAGATAGTGTTTTTTAGACTGGCTGCCACGAGCTGAAACGAATGCAGCCAAGAGCGAGCGTCTGTGACTTACGGTTCAAGAGTTATTCACAGAAACATGGTTCTGAACTTTGCTGCCAGCCGCGAAAGCGAAAGTAACCAAGATCGAGCGTCTAGGATTTACTTGTCAATAGCTCGCCTGGGAAACATCCAGAGAAGTCAAAGACAGTGCTTCTATACTAATTGCCAGGCGCTGAGACGAATGCCGCCAAGATCGAGCGTCTATGACTTACGGTTCAAGAATTAGCCTCAGAAACAGTGGGAAACAGTGCTTCTATACTAATTTCCAGGTGCTGAGACGAATGCCGCCAAGATCGAGCGTCTATGACTTACGGTTCAAGAATTAGCCTCAGAAACAGTGGTTCTAAACATGCTGCCAATAGCTCGTCTGGGAAACATCCAGAGAAGTCCAAGATAGTGTTTTTTAGACTGACTGCCACGAGCTGAAACGAATGCAGCCAAGAGCGAGCGTCTGTCACTTACGGTTCAAGAGTTATTCACAGAAACATGGTTCTGAACTTTGCTGCCAGCCGCGAAAGCGAAAATAACCAAGATCGAGCGTCTAGGATTTACTTGTCAATAGCTCGCCTGGGAAACATCCAGAGAAGTCAAAGATAGTGCTTCCATACTAATTGCCAGGCGCTGAGACGAATGCCGCCAAGATCAAGCGTCTAAGACTTACGGTTCAAGAATTAGCCTCAGAAACAGTGGGAAACAGTGCTTCTATACTAATTGCCAGGCGCTGAGACGAATGCCGCCAAGATCGAGCGTCTATGACTTACGGTTCAAGAATTAGCCTCAGAAACAGTGGGAAACAGTGCTTCTATACTAATTGCCAGGCGCTGAGACGAATGCCGCCAAGATCGAGCGTCTATGACTTACGGTTCAAGAATTAGCCTCAGAAACAGTGGTTCTGAACATGCTGCCAATAGCTCGCCTGGGAAACATCCAGAGAAGTCCAAGATAATGTTTTTTTAGACTGGCTGCCACGAGCTGAAACGCATGCAGCCAAGAGCGAGCGTCTGTGACTTACGGTTCAAGAGTTATTCACAGAAACATGGTTCTGAACTTTGCTGCCAGCCGCGAAAGCGAAAGTAACCAAGATCGAGCGTCTAGGATTTACTTGTGAATAGCTCGCCTGGGAAACTTTCAGATAAGTCAAAGACAGTGCTTCTATACTAATTGCCAGGCGCTGAGACGAATGCCGCCAAGATCAAGCGTCTAAGACTTACGGTTCAAGAATTAGCCTCAGAAACAGTGGGAAACAGTGCTTCTATACTAATTGCCAGGCGCTGAGACGAATGCCGCCAAGATCGAGCGTCTATGACTTACGGTTCAAGAATTAGCCTCAGAAACAGTGGTTTTGAACATGCTGCCAATAGCTCGCCTGGGAAACATACAGAGAAGTCCAAGATAGTGTTTTTTTTAGACTGGCTGCCACGAGCTGAAACGAATGCAGCCAACAGCGAGCGTCTGTGACTTACGGTTCAAGAGTTATTCACAGAAACATGGTTCTGAACTTTGCTGCCAGCCGCGAAAGCGAAAGTAACCAAGATCGAGCGTCTAGGATTTACTTGTCAATAGCTCGCCTGGGAAACATCCAGAGAAGTCAAAGACAGTGCTTCTATACTAATTGCCAGGCGCTGAGACGAATGCCGCCAAGATCGAGCGTCTATGACTTACGGTTCAAGAATTAGCCTCAGAAACAGTGGGAAACAGTGCTTCTATACTAATTGCCAGGCGCTGAGACGAATGCCGCCAAGATCGAGCGTCTATGACTTACGGTTCAAGAATTAGCCTCAGAAACAGTGGTTCTGAACATGCTGCCAATAGCTCGCCTGGGAAACATCCAGAGAAGTCCAAGATAGTGTTTTTTTAGACTGGCTGCCACGAGCTGAAACGCATGCAGCCAAGAGCGAGCGTCTGTGACTTACGGTTCAAGAGTTATTCACAGAAACATGGTTCTGAACTTTGCTGCCAGCCGCGAAAGCGAAAGTAACCAAGATCGAGCGTCTAGGATTTACTTGTGAATAGCTCGCCTGGGAAACTTTCAGATAAGTCAAAGACAGTGCTTCTATACTAATTGCCAGGCGCTGAGACGAATGCCGCCAAGATCAAGCGTCTAAGACTTACGGTTCAAGAATTAGCCTCAGAAACAGTGGGAAACAGTGCTTCTATACTAATTGCCAGGCGCTGAGACGAATGCCGCCAAGATCGAGCGTCTATGACTTACGGTTCAAGAATTAGCCTCAGAAACAGTGGTTTTGAACATGCTGCCAATAGCTCGCCTGGGAAACATACAGAGAAGTCCAAGATAGTGTTTTTTTTAGACTGGCTGCCACGAGCTGAAACGAATGCAGCCAAGAGCGAGCGTCTGTGACTTACGGTTCAAGAGTTATTCACAGAAACATGGTTCTGAACTTTGCTGCCAGCCGCGAAAGCGAAAGTAACCAAGATCGAGCGTCTAGGATTTACTTGTCAATAGCTCGCCTGGGAAACATCCAGAGAAGTCAAAGACAGTGCTTCTATACTAATTGCCAGGCGCTGAGACGAATGCCGCCAAGATCGAGCGTCTATGACTTACGGTTCAAGAATTAGCCTCAGAAACAGTGGTTCTGAACATGCTGCCAATAGCTCGCCTGGGACACATCCAGAGAAGTCCAAGATAGTGTTTTTTTTAGACTGGCTGCCACGAGCTGAAACGAATGCAGCCAAGAGCGAGCGTCTGTGACTTACGGTTCAAGAGTTATTCACAGAAACATGGTTCTGAACTTTGCTGCCAGCCGCGAAAGCGAAAGTAACCAAGATCGAGCGTCTAGGATTTACTTGTCAATAGCTCGCCTGGGAAACTTTCAGATAAGTCAAAGACAGTGCTTCTATACTAATTGCCAGGCGCTGAGACGAATGCCGCCAAGATCAAGCGTCTAAGACTTACGGTTCAAGAATTAGCCTCAGAAACAGTGGGAAACAGTGCTTCTATACTAATTGCCAGGCGCTGAGACGAATGCCGCCAAGATCGAGCGTCTATGACTTACGGTTCAATAATTAGCCTCAGAAACAGTGGTTCTGAACATGCTGCCAATAGCTCGCCTGGGAAACATCCAGAGAAGTCCAAGATAGTGTTTTTTTTAGACTGGCTGCCACGAGCTGAAACGAATGCAGCCAAGAGCGAGCGTCTGTGACTTACGGTTCAAAAGTTATTCACATAAACATGGTTCTGAACTTTGCTGCCAGCCGCGAAAGCGAAAATAACCAAGATCGAGCGTCTAGGATTTACTTGTGAATAGCTCGCCTGGGAAACTTTCAGATAAGTCAAAGACAGTGCTTCTATACTAATTGCCAGGCGCTGAGACGAATGCCGCCAAGATCAAGCGTCTAAGACTTACGGTTCAAGAATTAGCCTCAGAAACAGTGGGAAACAGTGCTTCTATACTAATTGCCAGGCGCTGAGACGAATGCCGCCAAGATCGAGCGTCTATGACTTACGGTTCAAGAATTAGCCTCAGAAACAGTGGTTTTGAACATGCTGCCAATAGCTCGCCTGGGAAACATCCAGAGAAGTCCAAGATAGTGTTTTTTTAGACTGGCTGCCACGAGCTGAAACGAATGCAGCCAAGAGCGAGCGTCTGTGACTAACGGTTCAAGAGTTATTCACAGAAACATGGTTCTGAACTTTGCTGCCAGCCGCGAAAGCGAAAGTAACCAAGATCGAGCGTCTAGGATTTACTTGTGAATAGCTCGCCTGGGAAACATCCAGAGAAGTCAAAGACAGTGCTTCTATACTAATTGCCAGGCGCTGAGACGAATGCCGCCAAGATCGAGCGTCTATGACTTACGGTTCAAGAATTAGCCTCAGAAACAGTGGTTCTAAACATGCTGCCAATAGCTCGCCTGGGAAACATCCAGAGAAGTCCAAGATAGTGTTTTTTAGACTGACTGCCACGAGCTGAAACGAATGCAGCCAAGAGCGAGCGTCTGTCACTTACGGTTCAAGAGTTATTCACAGAAACATGGTTCTGAACTTTGCTGCCAGCCGCGAAAGCGAAAATAACCAAGATCGAGCGTCTAGGATTTACTTGTCAATAGCTCGCCTGGGAAACATCCAGAGAAGTCAAAGATAGTGCTTCCATACTAATTGCCAGGCGCTGAGACGAATGCCGCCAAGATCAAGCGTCTAAGACTTACGGTTCAAGAATTAGCCTCAGAAACAGTGGGAAACAGTGCTTCTATACTAATTGCCAGGCGCTGAGACGAATGCCGCCAAGATCGAGCGTCTATGACTTACGGTTCAAGAATTAGCCTCAGAAACAGTGGTTCTGAACATGCTGCCAATAGCTCGCCTGGGAAACATCCAGAGAAGTCCAAGATAGTGTTTTTTTAGACTGGCTGCCACGAGCTGAAACGCATGCAGCCAAGAGCGAGCGTCTGTGACTTACGGTTCAAGAGTTATTCACAGAAACATGGTTCTGAACTTTGCTGCCAGCCGCGAAAGCGAAAGTAACCAAGATCGAGCGTCTAGGATTTACTTGTGAATAGCTCGCCTGGGAAACTTTCAGATAAGTCAAAGACAGTGCTTCTATACTAATTGCCAGGCGCTGAGACGAATGCCGCCAAGATCAAGCGTCGAAGACTTACGGTTCAAGAATTAGCCTCAGAAACAGTGGGAAACAGTGCTTCTATACTAATTGCCAGGCGCTGAGACGAATGCCGCCAAGATCGAGCGTCTATGACTTACGGTTCAAGAATTAGCCTCAGAAACAGTGGTTTTGAACATGCTGCCAATAGCTCGCCTGGAAACATACAGAGAAGTCCAAGATAGTGTTTTTTTTAGACTGGCTGCCACGAGCTGAAACGCATGCAGCCAAGAGCGAGCGTCTGTGACTAACGGTTCAAGAGTTATTCACAGAAACATGGTTCTGAACTTTGCTGCCAGCCGCGAAAGCGAAAGTAACCAAGATCGAGCGTCTAGGATTTACTTGTGAATAGCTCGCCTGGGAAACATCCAGAGAAGTCAAAGACAGTGCTTCTATACTAATTGCCAGGCGCTGAGACGAATGCCGCCAAGATCGAGCGTCTATGACTTACGGTTCAAGAATTAGCCTCAGAAACAGTGGGAAACAGTGCTTCTATACTAATTTCCAGGTGCTGAGACGAATGCCGCCAAGATCGAGCGTCTATGACTTACGGTTCAAGAATTAGCCTCAGAAACAGTGGTTCTAAACATGCTGCCAATAGCTCGCCTGGGAAACATCCAGAGAAGTCCAAGATAGTGTTTTTTAGACTGACTGCCACGAGCTGAAACGAATGCAGCCAAGAGCGAGCGTCTGTCACTTACGGTTCAAGAGTTATTCACAGAAACATGGTTCTGAACTTTGCTGCCAGCCGCGAAAGCGAAAATAACCAAGATCGAGCGTCTAGGATTTACTTGTCAATAGCTCGCCTGGGAAACATCCAGAGAAGTCAAAGATAGTGCTTCCATACTAATTGCCAGGCGCTGAGACGAATGCCGCCAAGATCAAGCGTCTAAGACTTACGGTTCAAGAATTAGCCTCAGAAACAGTGGGAAACAGTGCTTCTATACTAATTGCCAGGCGCTGAGACGAATGCCGCCAAGATCGAGCGTCTATGACTTACGGTTCAAGAATTAGCCTCAGAAACAGTGGTTCTGAACATGCTGCCAATAGCTCGCCTGGGAAACATCCAGAGAAGTCCAAGATAGTGTTTTTTTAGACTGGCTGCCACGAGCTGAAACGCATGCAGCCAAGAGCGAGCGTCTGTGACTTACGGTTCAAGAGTTATTCACAGAAACATGGTTCTGAACTTTGCTGCCAGCCGCGAAAGCGAAAGTAACCAAGATCGAGCGTCTAGGATTTACTTGTGAATAGCTCGCCTGGGAAACTTTCAGATAAGTCAAAGACAGTGCTTCTATACTAATTGCCAGGCGCTGAGACGAATGCCGCCAAGATCAAGCGTCGAAGACTTACGGTTCAAGAATTAGCCTCAGAAACAGTGGGAAACAGTGCTTCTATACTAATTGCCAGGCGCTGAGACGAATGCCGCCAAGATCGAGCGTCTATGACTTACGGTTCAAGAATTAGCCTCAGAAACAGTGGTTTTGAACATGCTGCCAATAGCTCGCCTGGAAACATACAGAGAAGTCCAAGATAGTGTTTTTTTTAGACTGGCTGCCACGAGCTGAAACGCATGCAGCCAAGAGCGAGCGTCTGTGACTAACGGTTCAAGAGTTATTCACAGAAACATGGTTCTGAACTTTGCTGCCAGCCGCGAAAGCGAAAGTAACCAAGATCGAGCGTCTAGGATTTACTTGTGAATAGCTCGCCTGGGAAACATCCAGAGAAGTCAAAGACAGTGCTTCTATACTAATTGCCAGGCGCTGAGACGAATGCCGCCAAGATCGAGCGTCTATGACTTACGGTTCAAGAATTAGCCTCAGAAACAGTGGGAAACAGTGCTTCTATACTAATTTCCAGGTGCTGAGACGAATGCCGCCAAGATCGAGCGTCTATGACTTACGGTTCAAGAATTAGCCTCAGAAACAGTGGTTCTAAACATGCTGCCAATAGCTCGCCTGGGAAACATCCAGAGAAGTCCAAGATAGTGTTTTTTAGACTGACTGCCACGAGCTGAAACGAATGCAGCCAAGAGCGAGCGTCTGTCACTTACGGTTCAAGAGTTATTCACAGAAACATGGTTCTGAACTTTGCTGCCAGCCGCGAAAGCGAAAATAACCAAGATCGAGCGTCTAGGATTTACTTGTCAATAGCTCGCCTGGGAAACATCCAGAGAAGTCAAAGATAGTGCTTCCATACTAATTGCCAGGCGCTGAGACGAATGCCGCCAAGATCAAGCGTCTAAGACTTACGGTTCAAGAATTAGCCTCAGAAACAGTGGGAAACAGTGCTTCTATACTAATTGCCAGGCGCTGAGACGAATGCCGCCAAGATCGAGCGTCTATGACTTACGGTTCAAGAATTAGCCTCAGAAACAGTGGTTCTGAACATGCTGCCAATAGCTCGCCTGGGAAACATCCAGAGAAGTCCAAGATAGTGTTTTTTTAGACTGGCTGCCACGAGCTGAAACACATGCAGCCAAGAGCGAGCGTCTGTGACTTACGGTTCAAGAGTTATTCACAGAAACATGGTTCTGAACTTTGCTGCCAGCCGCGAAAGCGAAAGTAACCAAGATCGAGCGTCTAGGATTTACTTGTGAATAGCTCGCCTGGGAAACATCCAGAGAAGTCAAAGACAGTGCTTCTATACTAATTGCCAGGCGCTGAGACGAATGCCGCCAAGATCGAGCGTCTATGACTTACGGTTCAAGAATTAGCCTCAGAAACAGTGGGAAACAGTGCTTCTATACTAATTTCCAGGTGCTGAGACGAATGCCGCCAAGATCGAGCGTCTATGACTTACGGTTCAAGAATTAGCCTCAGAAACAGTGGTTCTAAACATGCTGCCAATAGCTCGCCTGGGAAACATCCAGAGAAGTCCAAGATAGTGTTTTTTAGACTGACTGCCACGAGCTGAAACGAATGCAGCCAAGAGCGAGCGTCTGTCACTTACGGTTCAAGAGTTATTCACAGAAACATGGTTCTGAACTTTGCTGCCAGCCGCGAAAGCGAAAATAACCAAGATCGAGCGTCTAGGATTTACTTGTCAATAGCTCGCCTGGGAAACATCCAGAGAAGTCAAAGATAGTGCTTCCATACTAATTGCCAGGCGCTGAGACGAATGCCGCCAAGATCAAGCGTCTAAGACTTACGGTTCAAGAATTAGCCTCAGAAACAGTGGGAAACAGTGCTTCTATACTAATTGCCAGGCGCTGAGACGAATGCCGCCAAGATCGAGCGTCTATGACTTACGGTTCAAGAATTAGCCTCAGAAACAGTGGTTCTGAACATGCTGCCAATAGCTCGCCTGGGAAACATCCAGAGAAGTCCAAGATAGTGTTTTTTTAGACTGGCTGCCACGAGCTGAAACGCATGCAGCCAAGAGCGAGCGTCTGTGACTTACGGTTCAAGAGTTATTCACAGAAACATGGTTCTGAACTTTGCTGCCAGCCGCGAAAGCGAAAGTAACCAAGATCGAGCGTCTAGGATTTACTTGTGAATAGCTCGCCTGGGAAACTTTCAGATAAGTCAAAGACAGTGCTTCTATACTAATTGCCAGGCGCTGAGACGAATGCCGCCAAGATCAAGCGTCGAAGACTTACGGTTCAAGAATTAGCCTCAGAAACAGTGGGAAACAGTGCTTCTATACTAATTGCCAGGCGCTGAGACGAATGCCGCCAAGATCGAGCGTCTATGAATTACGGTTCAAGAATTAGCCTCAGAAACAGTGGTTTTGAACATGCTGCCAATAGCTCGCCTGGAAACATACAGAGAAGTCCAAGATAGTGTTTTTTTTAGACTGGCTGCCACGAGCTGAAACGCATGCAGCCAAGAGCGAGCGTCTGTGACTAACGGTTCAAGAGTTATTCACAGAAACATGGTTCTGAACTTTGCTGCCAGCCGCGAAAGCGAAAGTAACCAAGATCGAGCGTCTAGGATTTACTTGTGAATAGCTCGCCTGGGAAACATCCAGAGAAGTCAAAGACAGTGCTTCTATACTAATTGCCAGGCGCTGAGACGAATGCCGCCAAGATCGAGCGTCTATGACTTACGGTTCAAGAATTAGCCTCAGAAACAGTGGGAAACAGTGCTTCTATACTAATTTCCAGGTGCTGAGACGAATGCCGCCAAGATCGAGCGTCTATGACTTACGGTTCAAGAATTAGCCTCAGAAACAGTGGTTCTAAACATGCTGCCAATAGCTCGCCTGGGAAACATCCAGAGAAGTCCAAGATAGTGTTTTTTAGACTGACTGCCACGAGCTGAAACGAATGCAGCCAAGAGCGAGCGTCTGTCACTTACGGTTCAAGAGTTATTCACAGAAACATGGTTCTGAACTTTGCTGCCAGCCGCGAAAGCGAAAATAACCAAGATCGAGCGTCTAGGATTTACTTGTCAATAGCTCGCCTGGGAAACATCCAGAGAAGTCAAAGATAGTGCTTCCATACTAATTGCCAGGCGCTGAGACGAATGCCGCCAAGATCAAGCGTCTAAGACTTACGGTTCAAGAATTAGCCTCAGAAACAGTGGGAAACAGTGCTTCTATACTAATTGCCAGGCGCTGAGACGAATGCCGCCAAGATCGAGCGTCTATGACTTACGGTTCAAGAATTAGCCTCAGAAACAGTGGTTCTGAACATGCTGCCAATAGCTCGCCTGGGAAACATCCAGAGAAGTCCAAGATAGTGTTTTTTTAGACTGGCTGCCACGAGCTGAAACGCATGCAGCCAAGAGCGAGCGTCTGTGACTTACGGTTCAAGAGTTATTCACAGAAACATGGTTCTGAACTTTGCTGCCAGCCGCGAAAGCGAAAGTAACCAAGATCGAGCGTCTAGGATTTACTTGTGAATAGCTCGCCTGGGAAACTTTCAGATAAGTCAAAGACAGTGCTTCTATACTAATTGCCAGGCGCTGAGACGAATGCCGCCAAGATCAAGCGTCTAAGACTTACGGTTCAAGAATTAGCCTCAGAAACAGTGGGAAACAGTGCTTCTATACTAATTGCCAGGCGCTGAGACGAATGCCGCCAAGATCGAGCGTCTATGACTTACGGTTCAAGAATTAGCCTCAGAAACAGTGGTTTTGAACATGCTGCCAATAGCTCGCCTGGGAAACATACAGAGAAGTCCAAGATAGTGTTTTTTTTAGACTGGCTGCCACGAGCTGAAACGAATGCAGCCAAGAGCGAGCGTCTGTGACTTACGGTTCAAGAGTTATTCACAGAAACATGGTTCTGAACTTTGCTGCCAGCCGCGAAAGCGAAAGTAACCAAGATCGAGCGTCTAGGATTTACTTGTCAATAGCTCGCCTGGGAAACATCCAGAGAAGTCAAAGACAGTGCTTCTATACTAATTGCCAGGCGCTGAGACGAATGCCGCCAAGATCGAGCGTCTATGACTTACGGTTCAAGAATTAGCCTCAGAAACAGTGGTTTTGAACATGCTGCCAATAGCTCGCCTGGGAAACATCCAGAGAAGTCCAAGATAGTGTTTTTTTAGACTGGCTGCCACGAGCTGAAACGAATGCAGCCAAGAGCGAGCGTCTGTGACTAACGGTTCAAGAGTTATTCACAGAAACATGGTTCTGAACTTTGCTGCCAGCCGCGAAAGCGAAAGTAACCAAGATCGAGCGTCTAGGATTTACTTGTGAATAGCTCGCCTGGGAAACATCCAGAGAAGTCAAAGACAGTGCTTCTATACTAATTGCCAGGCGCTGAGACGAATGTCGCCAAGATCGAGCGTCTATGACTTACGGTTCAAGAATTAGCCTCAGAAACAGTGGGAAACAGTGCTTCTATACTAATTTCCAGGTGCTGAGACGAATGCCGCCAAGATCGAGCGTCTATGACTTACGGTTCAAGAATTAGCCTCAGAAACAGTGGTTCTAAACATGCTGCCAATAGCTCGCCTGGGAAACATCCAGAGAAGTCCAAGATAGTGTTTTTTAGACTGACTGCCACGAGCTGAAACGAATGCAGCCAAGAGCGAGCGTCTGTCACTTACGGTTCAAGAGTTATTCACAGAAACATGGTTCTGAACTTTGCTGCCAGCCGCGAAAGCGAAAATAACCAAGATCGAGCGTCTAGGATTTACTTGTCAATAGCTCGCCTGGGAAACATCCAGAGAAGTCAAAGATAGTGCTTCCATACTAATTGCCAGGCGCTGAGACGAATGCCGCCAAGATCAAGCGTCTAAGACTTACGGTTCAAGAATTAGCCTCAGAAACAGTGGGAAACAGTGCTTCTATACTAATTGCCAGGCGCTGAGACGAATGCCGCCAAGATCGAGCGTCTATGACTTACGGTTCAAGAATTAGCCTCAGAAACAGTGGTTCTGAACATGCTGCCAATAGCTCGCCTGGGAAACATCCAGAGAAGTCCAAGATAGTGTTTTTTTAGACTGGCTGCCACGAGCTGAAACGCATGCAGCCAAGAGCGAGCGTCTGTGACTTACGGTTCAAGAGTTATTCACAGAAACATGGTTCTGAACTTTGCTGCCAGCCGCGAAAGCGAAAGTAACCAAGATCGAGCGTCTAGGATTTACTTGTGAATAGCTCGCCTGGGAAACTTTCAGATAAGTCAAAGACAGTGCTTCTATACTAATTGCCAGGCGCTGAGACGAATGCCGCCAAGATCAAGCGTCGAAGACTTACGGTTCAAGAATTAGCCTCAGAAACAGTGGGAAACAGTGCTTCTATACTAATTGCCAGGCGCTGAGACGAATGCCGCCAAGATCGAGCGTCTATGACTTACGGTTCAAGAATTAGCCTCAGAAACAGTGGTTTTGAACATGCTGCCAATAGCTCGCCTGGAAACATACAGAGAAGTCCAAGATAGTGTTTTTTTTAGACTGGCTGCCACGAGCTGAAACGCATGCAGCCAAGAGCGAGCGTCTGTGACTTACGGTTCAAGAGTTATTCACAGAAACATGGTTCTGAACTTTGCTGCCAGCCGCGAAAGCGAAAGTAACCAAGATCGAGCGTCTAGGATTTACTTGTGAATAGCTCGCCTGGGAAACTTTCAGATAAGTCAAAGACAGTGCTTCTATACTAATTGCCAGGCGCTGAGACGAATGCCGCCAAGATCAAGCGTCTAAGACTTACGGTTCAAGAATTAGCCTCAGAAACAGTGGGAAACAGTGCTTCTATACTAATTGCCAGGCGCTGAGACGAATGCCGCCAAGATCGAGCGTCTATGACTTACGGTTCAAGAATTAGCCTCAGAAACAGTGGTTTTGAACATGCTGCCAATAGCTCGCCTGGGAAACATACAGAGAAGTCCAAGATAGTGTTTTTTTTAGACTGGCTGCCACGAGCTGAAACGAATGCAGCCAAGAGCGAGCGTCTGTGACTTACGGTTCAAGAGTTATTCACAGAAACATGGTTCTGAACTTTGCTGCCAGCCGCGAAAGCGAAAGTAACCAAGATCGAGCGTCTAGGATTTACTTGTCAATAGCTCGCCTGGGAAACATCCAGAGAAGTCAAAGACAGTGCTTCTATACTAATTGCCAGGCGCTGAGACGAATGCCGCCAAGATCGAGCGTCTATGACTTACGGTTCAAGAATTAGCCTCAGAAACAGTGGTTCTGAACATGCTGCCAATAGCTCGCCTGTGAAACATCCAGAGAAGTCCAAGATAGTGGTTTTTTTTAGACTGGCTGCCACGAGCTGAAACGAATGCAGCCAAGAGCGAGCGTCTGTGACTTACGGTTCAAGAGTGATTCACAGAAACATGGTTCTGAACTTTGCTGCCAGCCGCGAAAGCGAAAATAACCAAGATCGAGCGTCTAGGATTTACTTGTCAATAGCTCGCCTGGGAAACATCCAGTGAAGTCAAAAACAGTACTTCTATACTAATTGCCAGGCGCTGAGACGAATGCCGCCAAGATCGAGAGTCTATGACTTACGGTTCAAGAATTAGCCTCAGAAACAGTGGGAAACAGTGCTTCTATACTAATTTCCAGGTGCTGAGACGAATACCGCCAAGATCGAGCGTCTATGACTTACGGTTCAAGAATTAGCCTCAGAAACAGTGGTTCTAAACATGCTGCCAATAGCTCGCCTGGGAAACATCCAGAGAAGTCCAAGATAGTGTTTTTTAGACTGACTGCCACGAGCTGAAACGAATGCAGCCAAGAGCGAGCGTCTGTCACTTACGGTTCAAGAGTTATTCACAGAAACATGGTTCTGAACTTTGCTGCCAGCCGCGAAAGCGAAAATAACCAAGATCGAGCGTCTAGGATTTACTTGTCAATAGCTCGCCTGGGAAACATCCAGAGAAGTCAAAGACAGTGCTTCTATACTAATTGCCAGGCGCTGAGACGAATGCCGCCAAGATCGAGCGTCTATGACTTACGGTTCAAGAATTAGCCTCAGAAACAGTGGGAAACAGTGCTTCTATACTAATTGCCAGGCGCTGAGACGAATGCCGCCAAGATCGAGCGTCTATGACTTACGGTTCAAGAATTAGCCTCAGAAACAGTGGTTCTGAACATGCTGCCAATAGCTCGCCTGGGAAACATCCAGAGAAGTCCAAGATAGTGTTTTTTTAGACTGGCTGCCACGAGCTGAAACGAATGCAGCCAAGAGCGAGCGTCTGTGACTTACGGTTCAAGAGTTATTCACAGAAACATGGTTCTAAACTTTGCTGCCAGCCGCGAAAGCGAAAGTAACCAAGATCGAGCGTCTAGGATTTACTTGTCAATAGCTCGCCTGGGAAACTTTCAGATAAGTCAAAGACAGTGCTTCTATGCTAATTGCCAGGCGCTGAGACGAATGCCGCCAAGATCAAGCGTCTAAGACTTACGGTTCAAGAATTAGCCTCAGAAACAGTGGGAAACAGTGCTTCTATACTAATTGCCAGGCGCTGAGACGAATGCCGCCAAGATCGAGCGTCTATGACTTACGGTTCAAGAATTAGCCTCAGAAACAGTGGTTTTTAACATGCTGCCAATAGCTCGCCTGGGAAACATCCAGAGAAGTCCAAGATAGTGTTTTTTTAGACTGGCTGCCACGAGCTGAAACGAATGCAGCCAAGAGCGAGCGTCTGTGACTTACGGTTCAAGAGTTATTCACAGAAACATGGTTCTGTACTTTGCTGCCAGCCGCGAAAGCGAAAGTAACCAAGATCGAGCGTCTAGGATTTACTTGTGAATAGCTCGCCTGGGAAACTTTCAGATAAGTCAAAGACAGTGCTTCTATGCTAATTGCCAGGCGCTGAGACGAATGCCGCCAAGATCAAGCGTCTAAGACTTACGGTTCAAGAATTAGCCTCAGAAACAGTGGGAAACAGTGCTTCTATACTAATTGCCAGGCGCTGAGACGAATGCCGCCAAGATCGAGCGTCTATGACTTACGGTTCAAGAATTAGCCTCAGAAACAGTGGTTTTGAACATGCTGCCAATAGCTCGCCTGGAAACATACAGAGAAGTCCAAGATAGTGTTTTTTTTAGACTGGCTGCCACGAGCTGAAACGCATGCAGCCAAGAGCGAGCGTCTGTGACTTACGGTTCAAGAGTTATTCACAGAAACATGGTTCTGAACTTTGCTGCCAGCCGCGAAAGCGAAAGTAACCAAGATCGAGCGTCTAGGATTTACTTGTGAATAGCTCGCCTGGGAAACTTTCAGATAAGTCAAAGACAGTGCTTCTATACTAATTGCCAGGCGCTGAGACGAATGCCGCCAAGATCAAGCGTCTAAGACTTACGGTTCAAGAATTAGCCTCAGAAACAGTGGGAAACAGTGCTTCTATACTAATTGCCAGGCGCTGAGACGAATGCCGCCAAGATCGAGCGTCTATGACTTACGGTTCAAGAATTAGCCTCAGAAACAGTGGTTTTGAACATGCTGCCAATAGCTCGCCTGGGAAACATACAGAGAAGTCCAAGATAGTGTTTTTTTTTAGACTGGCTGCCACGAGCTGAAACGAATGCAGCCAAGAGCGAGCGTCTGTGACTTACGGTTCAAGAGTTATCTACAGAAACATGGTTCTGAACTTTGCTGCCAGCCGCGAAAGCGAAAGTAACCAAGATCGAGCGTCTAGGATTTACTTGTCAATAGCTCGCCTGGGAAACATCCAGAGAAGTCAAAGACAGTGCTTCTATACTAATTGCCAGGCGCTGAGACGAATGCCGCCAAGATCAAGCGTCTAAGACTTACGGTTCAAGAATTAGCCTCAGAAACAGTGGTTTTGAACATGCTGCCAATAGCTCGCCTGGGAAACATACAGAGAAGTCCAAGATAGTTTTTTTTTAGACTGGCTGCCACGAGCTGAAACGAATGCAGCCAAGAGCGAGCGTCTGTGACTTACGGTTCAAGAGTTATTCACAGAAACATGGTTCTGAACTTTGCTGCCAGCCGCGAAAGCGAAAGTAACCAAGATCGATCGTCTAGGATTTACTTGTCAATAGCTCGCCTGGGAAACATCCAGAGAAGTCAAAGACAGTGCTTCTATACTAATTGCCAGGCGCTGAGACGAATGCCGCCAAGATCGAGCGTCTATGACTTACGGTTCAAGAATTAGCCTCAGAAACAGTGGTTCTGAACATGCTGCCAATAGCTCGCCTGGGAAACATCCAGAGAAGTCCAAGATAGTGTTTTTTAGACTGGCTGCCACGAGCTGAAACGAATGCAGCCAAGAGCGAGCGTCTGTGACTTACGGTTCAAGAGTTATTCACAGAAACATGGTTCTGAACTTTGCTGCCAGCCGCGAAAGCGAAAGTAACCAAGATCGAGCGTCTAGGATTTACTTGTCAATAGCTCGCCTGGGAAACATCCAGAGAAGTCAAAGACAGTGCTTCTATACTAATTGCCAGGCGCTGAGACGAATGCCGCCAAGATCGAGCGTCTATGACTTACGGTTCAAGAATTAGCCTCAGAAACAGTGGGAAACAGTGCTTCTATACTAATTTCCAGGTGCTGAGACGAATGCCGCCAAGATCGAGCGTCTATGACTTACGGTTCAAGAATTAGCCTCAGAAACAGTGGTTCTAAACATGCTGCCAATAGCTCGTCTGGGAAACATCCAGAGAAGTCCAAGATAGTGTTTTTTAGACTGACTGCCACGAGCTGAAACGAATGCAGCCAAGAGCGAGCGTCTGTCACTTACGGTTCAAGAGTTATTCACAGAAACATGGTTCTGAACTTTGCTGCCAGCCGCGAAAGCGAAAATAACCAAGATCGAGCGTCTAGGATTTACTTGTCAATAGCTCGCCTGGGAAACATCCAGAGAAGTCAAAGATAGTGCTTCCATACTAATTGCCAGGCGCTGAGACGAATGCCGCCAAGATCAAGCGTCTAAGACTTACGGTTCAAGAATTAGCCTCAGAAACAGTGGGAAACAGTGCTTCTATACTAATTGCCAGGCGCTGAGACGAATGCCGCCAAGATCGAGCGTCTATGACTTACGGTTCAAGAATTAGCCTCAGAAACAGTGGGAAACAGTGCTTCTATACTAATTGCCAGGCGCTGAGACGAATGCCGCCAAGATCGAGCGTCTATGACTTACGGTTCAAGAATTAGCCTCAGAAACAGTGGTTCTGAACATGCTGCCAATAGCTCGCCTGGGAAACATCCAGAGAAGTCCAAGATAATGTTTTTTTAGACTGGCTGCCACGAGCTGAAACGCATGCAGCCAAGAGCGAGCGTCTGTGACTTACGGTTCAAGAGTTATTCACAGAAACATGGTTCTGAACTTTGCTGCCAGCCGCGAAAGCGAAAGTAACCAAGATCGAGCGTCTAGGATTTACTTGTGAATAGCTCGCCTGGGAAACTTTCAGATAAGTCAAAGACAGTGCTTCTATACTAATTGCCAGGCGCTGAGACGAATGCCGCCAAGATCAAGCGTCTAAGACTTACGGTTCAAGAATTAGCCTCAGAAACAGTGGGAAACAGTGCTTCTATACTAATTGCCAGGCGCTGAGACGAATGCCGCCAAGATCGAGCGTCTATGACTTACGGTTCAAGAATTAGCCTCAGAAACAGTGGTTTTGAACATGCTGCCAATAGCTCGCCTGGGAAACATACAGAGAAGTCCAAGATAGTGTTTTTTTTAGACTGGCTGCCACGAGCTGAAACGAATGCAGCCAACAGCGAGCGTCTGTGACTTACGGTTCAAGAGTTATTCACAGAAACATGGTTCTGAACTTTGCTGCCAGCCGCGAAAGCGAAAGTAACCAAGATCGAGCGTCTAGGATTTACTTGTCAATAGCTCGCCTGGGAAACATCCAGAGAAGTCAAAGACAGTGCTTCTATACTAATTGCCAGGCGCTGAGACGAATGCCGCCAAGATCGAGCGTCTATGACTTACGGTTCAAGAATTAGCCTCAGAAACAGTGGGAAACAGTGCTTCTATACTAATTGCCAGGCGCTGAGACGAATGCCGCCAAGATCGAGCGTCTATGACTTACGGTTCAAGAATTAGCCTCAGAAACAGTGGTTCTGAACATGCTGCCAATAGCTCGCCTGGGAAACATCCAGAGAAGTCCAAGATAGTGTTTTTTTAGACTGGCTGCCACGAGCTGAAACGCATGCAGCCAAGAGCGAGCGTCTGTGACTTACGGTTCAAGAGTTATTCACAGAAACATGGTTCTGAACTTTGCTGCCAGCCGCGAAAGCGAAAGTAACCAAGATCGAGCGTCTAGGATTTACTTGTGAATAGCTCGCCTGGGAAACTTTCAGATAAGTCAAAGACAGTGCTTCTATACTAATTGCCAGGCGCTGAGACGAATGCCGCCAAGATCAAGCGTCTAAGACTTACGGTTCAAGAATTAGCCTCAGAAACAGTGGGAAACAGTGCTTCTATACTAATTGCCAGGCGCTGAGACGAATGCCGCCAAGATCGAGCGTCTATGACTTACGGTTCAAGAATTAGCCTCAGAAACAGTGGTTTTGAACATGCTGCCAATAGCTCGCCTGGGAAACATACAGAGAAGTCCAAGATAGTGTTTTTTTTAGACTGGCTGCCACGAGCTGAAACGAATGCAGCCAAGAGCGAGCGTCTGTGACTTACGGTTCAAGAGTTATTCACAGAAACATGGTTCTGAACTTTGCTGCCAGCCGCGAAAGCGAAAGTAACCAAGATCGAGCGTCTAGGATTTACTTGTCAATAGCTCGCCTGGGAAACATCCAGAGAAGTCAAAGACAGTGCTTCTATACTAATTGCCAGGCGCTGAGACGAATGCCGCCAAGATCGAGCGTCTATGACTTACGGTTCAAGAATTAGCCTCAGAAACAGTGGTTCTGAACATGCTGCCAATAGCTCGCCTGGGACACATCCAGAGAAGTCCAAGATAGTGTTTTTTTTAGACTGGCTGCCACGAGCTGAAACGAATGCAGCCAAGAGCGAGCGTCTGTGACTTACGGTTCAAGAGTTATTCACAGAAACATGGTTCTGAACTTTGCTGCCAGCCGCGAAAGCGAAAGTAACCAAGATCGAGCGTCTAGGATTTACTTGTCAATAGCTCGCCTGGGAAACTTTCAGATAAGTCAAAGACAGTGCTTCTATACTAATTGCCAGGCGCTGAGACGAATGCCGCCAAGATCAAGCGTCTAAGACTTACGGTTCAAGAATTAGCCTCAGAAACAGTGGGAAACAGTGCTTCTATACTAATTGCCAGGCGCTGAGACGAATGCCGCCAAGATCGAGCGTCTATGACTTACGGTTCAATAATTAGCCTCAGAAACAGTGGTTCTGAACATGCTGCCAATAGCTCGCCTGGGAAACATCCAGAGAAGTCCAAGATAGTGTTTTTTTTAGACTGGCTGCCACGAGCTGAAACGAATGCAGCCAAGAGCGAGCGTCTGTGACTTACGGTTCAAAAGTTATTCACATAAACATGGTTCTGAACTTTGCTGCCAGCCGCGAAAGCGAAAATAACCAAGATCGAGCGTCTAGGATTTACTTGTGAATAGCTCGCCTGGGAAACTTTCAGATAAGTCAAAGACAGTGCTTCTATACTAATTGCCAGGCGCTGAGACGAATGCCGCCAAGATCAAGCGTCTAAGACTTACGGTTCAAGAATTAGCCTCAGAAACAGTGGGAAACAGTGCTTCTATACTAATTGCCAGGCGCTGAGACGAATGCCGCCAAGATCGAGCGTCTATGACTTACGGTTCAAGAATTAGCCTCAGAAACAGTGGTTTTGAACATGCTGCCAATAGCTCGCCTGGGAAACATCCAGAGAAGTCCAAGATAGTGTTTTTTTAGACTGGCTGCCACGAGCTGAAACGAATGCAGCCAAGAGCGAGCGTCTGTGACTAACGGTTCAAGAGTTATTCACAGAAACATGGTTCTGAACTTTGCTGCCAGCCGCGAAAGCGAAAGTAACCAAGATCGAGCGTCTAGGATTTACTTGTGAATAGCTCGCCTGGGAAACATCCAGAGAAGTCAAAGACAGTGCTTCTATACTAATTGCCAGGCGCTGAGACGAATGCCGCCAAGATCGAGCGTCTATGACTTACGGTTCAAGAATTAGCCTCAGAAACAGTGGTTCTAAACATGCTGCCAATAGCTCGCCTGGGAAACATCCAGAGAAGTCCAAGATAGTGTTTTTTAGACTGACTGCCACGAGCTGAAACGAATGCAGCCAAGAGCGAGCGTCTGTCACTTACGGTTCAAGAGTTATTCACAGAAACATGGTTCTGAACTTTGCTGCCAGCCGCGAAAGCGAAAATAACCAAGATCGAGCGTCTAGGATTTACTTGTCAATAGCTCGCCTGGGAAACATCCAGAGAAGTCAAAGATAGTGCTTCCATACTAATTGCCAGGCGCTGAGACGAATGCCGCCAAGATCAAGCGTCTAAGACTTACGGTTCAAGAATTAGCCTCAGAAACAGTGGGAAACAGTGCTTCTATACTAATTGCCAGGCGCTGAGACGAATGCCGCCAAGATCGAGCGTCTATGACTTACGGTTCAAGAATTAGCCTCAGAAACAGTGGTTCTGAACATGCTGCCAATAGCTCGCCTGGGAAACATCCAGAGAAGTCCAAGATAGTGTTTTTTTAGACTGGCTGCCACGAGCTGAAACGCATGCAGCCAAGAGCGAGCGTCTGTGACTTACGGTTCAAGAGTTATTCACAGAAACATGGTTCTGAACTTTGCTGCCAGCCGCGAAAGCGAAAGTAACCAAGATCGAGCGTCTAGGATTTACTTGTGAATAGCTCGCCTGGGAAACTTTCAGATAAGTCAAAGACAGTGCTTCTATACTAATTGCCAGGCGCTGAGACGAATGCCGCCAAGATCAAGCGTCGAAGACTTACGGTTCAAGAATTAGCCTCAGAAACAGTGGGAAACAGTGCTTCTATACTAATTGCCAGGCGCTGAGACGAATGCCGCC
The DNA here is from genome assembly GCF_050947455.1 of Rhinoderma darwinii. Classification (NCBI taxonomy): domain Eukaryota; kingdom Metazoa; phylum Chordata; class Amphibia; order Anura; family Rhinodermatidae; genus Rhinoderma; species Rhinoderma darwinii. Next base: position 51,380 of record NW_027462611.1, read on the forward strand.
AAGATCGAGCGTCTATGACTTACGGTTCAAGAATTAGCCTCAGAAACAGTGGTTTTGAACATGCTGCCAATAGCTCGCCTGGAAACATACAGAGAAGTCCAAGATAGTGTTTTTTTTAGACTGGCTGCCACGAGCTGAAACGCATGCAGCCAAGAGCGAGCGTCTGTGACTAACGGTTCAAGAGTTATTCACAGAAACATGGTTCTGAACTTTGCTGCCAGCCGCGAAAGCGAAAGTAACCAAGATCGAGCGTCTAGGATTTACTTGTGAATAGCTCGCCTGGGAAACATCCAGAGAAGTCAAAGACAGTGCTTCTATACTAATTGCCAGGCGCTGAGACGAATGCCGCCAAGATCGAGCGTCTATGACTTACGGTTCAAGAATTAGCCTCAGAAACAGTGGGAAACAGTGCTTCTATACTAATTTCCAGGTGCTGAGACGAATGCCGCCAAGATCGAGCGTCTATGACTTACGGTTCAAGAATTAGCCTCAGAAACAGTGGTTCTAAACATGCTGCCAATAGCTCGCCTGGGAAACATCCAGAGAAGTCCAAGATAGTGTTTTTTAGACTGACTGCCACGAGCTGAAACGAATGCAGCCAAGAGCGAGCGTCTGTCACTTACGGTTCAAGAGTTATTCACAGAAACATGGTTCTGAACTTTGCTGCCAGCCGCGAAAGCGAAAATAACCAAGATCGAGCGTCTAGGATTTACTTGTCAATAGCTCGCCTGGGAAACATCCAGAGAAGTCAAAGATAGTGCTTCCATACTAATTGCCAGGCGCTGAGACGAATGCCGCCAAGATCAAGCGTCTAAGACTTACGGTTCAAGAATTAGCCTCAGAAACAGTGGGAAACAGTGCTTCTATACTAATTGCCAGGCGCTGAGACGAATGCCGCCAAGATCGAGCGTCTATGACTTACGGTTCAAGAATTAGCCTCAGAAACAGTGGTTCTGAACATGCTGCCAATAGCTCGCCTGGGAAACATCCAGAGAAGTCCAAGATAGTGTTTTTTTAGACTGGCTGCCACGAGCTGAAACGCATGCAGCCAAGAGCGAGCGTCTGTGACTTACGGTTCAAGAGTTATTCACAGAAACATGGTTCTGAACTTTGCTGCCAGCCGCGAAAGCGAAAGTAACCAAGATCGAGCGTCTAGGATTTACTTGTGAATAGCTCGCCTGGGAAACTTTCAGATAAGTCAAAGACAGTGCTTCTATACTAATTGCCAGGCGCTGAGACGAATGCCGCCAAGATCAAGCGTCGAAGACTTACGGTTCAAGAATTAGCCTCAGAAACAGTGGGAAACAGTGCTTCTATACTAATTGCCAGGCGCTGAGACGAATGCCGCCAAGATCGAGCGTC
>NW_027462612.1:0-52724 GCF_050947455.1 Rhinoderma darwinii
CGTGGCAGCCAGTCTAAAAAACACTATCTTGGACTTCTCTGCATGTTTCCCAGGCGAGCAATTGGCAGCATGTTCAGAACCATGTTTCTGTGAATAACTCCTGAACCGTAAGTCCTAGACGCTCGCTCTTGGCTGCATTCGATTCAGCTCGTGGCAGCCAGTCTAAAAAACACTATCTTGGACTTCTCTGCATGTTTCCCAGGCGAGAAATTGGCAGCATGTTCAGAACCATGTTTCTGTGAATAACTCCTGAACCGTAAGTCCTAGACGCTCGATCTTGGCGGCATTCGTCTCAGCGCCTGGCAATTAGTATAGGAGCACTGTGTTTGACTTCTCTGGATGTTTCCCAGGCGAGTTATTGACAAGTAAATCCTAGACGCTCGATCTTGGTTATTTTCGCTTTCGCGGCTGGCAGTAAAAGAACCATGTTTCTGTGAATAACTCCTGAACCGTAAGGTCCTAGACGCTCGCTCTTGGCTGCATTCGATTCAGCTCGTGGCAGCCAGTCTAAAAAACACTATCTTGGACTTCTCTGCATGTTTCCCAGGCGAGAAATTGGCAGCATGTTCAGAACCATGTTTCTGTGAATAACTCCTGAACCGTAAGTCCTAGACGCTCGCTCTTGGCTGCATTCGATTCAGCTCGTGGCAGCCAGTCTAAAAAACACTATCTTGGACTTCTCTGCATGTTTCCCAGGCGAGCAATTGGCAGCATGTTCAGAACCATGTTTCTGTGAATAACTCCTGAACCGTAAGTCCTAGACGCTCGCTCTTGGCTGCATTCGATTCAGCTCGTGGCAGCCAGTCTAAAAAACACTATCTTGGACTTCTCTGCATGTTTCCCAGGCGAGAAATTGGCAGCATGTTCAGAACCATGTTTCTGTGAATAACTCCTGAACCGTAAGTCCTAGACGCTCGCTCTTGGCTGCATTCGATTCAGCTCGTGGCAGCCAGTCTAAAAAACACTATCTTGGACTTCTCTGCATGTTTCCCAGGCGAGCAATTGGCAGCATGTTCAGAACCATGTTTCTGTGAATAACTCCTGAACCGTAAGTCCTAGACGCTCGCTCTTGGCTGCATTCGATTCAGCTCGTGGCAGCCAGTCTAAAAAACACTATCTTGGACTTCTCTGCATGTTTCCCAGGCGAGAAATTGGCAGCATGTTCAGAACCATGTTTCTGTGAATAACTCCTGAACCGTAAGTCCTAGACGCTCGCTCTTGGCTGCATTCGATTCAGCTCGTGGCAGCCAGTCTAAAAAACACTATCTTGGACTTCTCTGCATGTTTCCCAGGCGAGAAATTGGCAGCATGTTCAGAACCATGTTTCTGTGAATAACTCCTGAACCGTAAGTCCTAGACGCTCGATCTTGGCGGCATTCGTCTCAGCGCCTGGCAATTAGTATAGGAGCACTGTGTTTGACTTCTCTGGATGTTTCCCAGGCGAGTTATTGACAAGTAAATCCTAGACGCTCGATCTTGGTTATTTTCGCTTTCGCGGCTGGCAGTAAAAGAACCATGTTTCTGTGAATAACTCCTGAACCGTAAGTCCTAGACGCTCGCTCTTGGCTGCATTCGATTCAGCTCGTGGCAGCCAGTCTAAAAAACACTATCTTGGACTTCTCTGCATGTTTCCCAGGCGAGAAATTGGCAGCATGTTCAGAACCATGTTTCTGTGAATAACTCCTGAACCGTAAGTCCTAGACGCTCGCTCTTGGCTGCATTCGATTCAGCTCGTGGCAGCCAGTCTAAAAAACACTATCTTGGACTTCTCTGCATGTTTCCCAGGCGAGCAATTGGCAGCATGTTCAGAACCATGTTTCTGTGAATAACTCCTGAACCGTAAGTCCTAGACGCTCGATCTTGGCGGCATTCGTCTCAGCGCCTGGCAATTAGTATAGGAGCACTGTGTTTGACTTCTCTGGATGTTTCCCAGGCGAGTTATTGACAAGTAAATCCTAGACGCTCGATCTTGGTTATTTTCGCTTTCGCGGCTGGCAGTAAAAGAACCATGTTTCTGTGAATAACTCCTGAACCGTAAGTCCTAGACGCTCGCTCTTGGCTGCATTCGATTCAGCTCGTGGCAGCCAGTCTAAAAAACACTATCTTGGACTTCTCTGCATGTTTCCCAGGCGAGAAATTGGCAGCATGTTCAGAACCATGTTTCTGTGAATAACTCCTGAACCGTAAGTCCTAGACGCTCGCTCTTGGCTGCATTCGATTCAGCTCGTGGCAGCCAGTCTAAAAAACACTATCTTGGACTTCTCTGCATGTTTCCCAGGCGAGAAATTGGCAGCATGTTCAGAACCATGTTTCTGTGAATAACTCCTGAACCGTAAGTCCTAGACGCTCGCTCTTGGCTGCATTCGATTCAGCTCGTGGCAGCCAGTCTAAAAAACACTATCTTGGACTTCTCTGCATGTTTCCCAGGCGAGCAATTGGCAGCATGTTCAGAACCATGTTTCTGTGAATAACTCCTGAACCGTAAGTCCTAGACGCTCGCTCTTGGCTGCATTCGATTCAGCTCGTGGCAGCCAGTCTAAAAAACACTATCTTGGACTTCTCTGCATGTTTCCCAGGCGAGAAATTGGCAGCATGTTCAGAACCATGTTTCTGTGAATAACTCCTGAACCGTAAGTCCTAGACGCTCGCTCTTGGCTGCATTCGATTCAGCTCGTGGCAGCCAGTCTAAAAAACACTATCTTGGACTTCTCTGCATGTTTCCCAGGCGAGCAATTGGCAGCATGTTCAGAACCATGTTTCTGTGAATAACTCCTGAACCGTAAGTCCTAGACGCTCGCTCTTGGCTGCATTCGATTCAGCTCGTGGCAGCCAGTCTAAAAAACACTATCTTGGACTTCTCTGCATGTTTCCCAGGCGAGAAATTGGCAGCATGTTCAGAACCATGTTTCTGTGAATAACTCCTGAACCGTAAGTCCTAGACGCTCGATCTTGGCGGCATTCGTCTCAGCGCCTGGCAATTAGTATAGGAGCACTGTGTTTGACTTCTCTGGATGTTTCCCAGGCGAGTTATTGACAAGTAAATCCTAGACGCTCGATCTTGGTTATTTTCGCTTTCGCGGCTGGCAGTAAAAGAACCATGTTTCTGTGAATAACTCCTGAACCGTAAGTCCTAGACGCTCGCTCTTGGCTGCATTCGATTCAGCTCGTGGCAGCCAGTCTAAAAAACACTATCTTGGACTTCTCTGCATGTTTCCCAGGCGAGAAATTGGCAGCATGTTCAGAACCATGTTTCTGTGAATAACTCCTGAACCGTAAGTCCTAGACGCTCGATCTTGGCGGCATTCGTCTCAGCGCCTGGCAATTAGTATAGGAGCACTGTGTTTGACTTCTCTGGATGTTTCCCAGGCGAGTTATTGACAAGTAAATCCTAGACGCTCGATCTTGGTTATTTTCGCTTTCGCGGCTGGCAGTAAAAGAACCATGTTTCTGTGAATAACTCCTGAACCGTAAGTCCTAGACGCTCGCTCTTGGCTGCATTCGATTCAGCTCGTGGCAGCCAGTCTAAAAAACACTATCTTGGACTTCTCTGCATGTTTCCCAGGCGAGCAATTGGCAGCATGTTCAGAACCATGTTTCTGTGAATAACTCCTGAACCGTAAGTCCTAGACGCTCGCTCTTGGCTGCATTCGATTCAGCTCGTGGCAGCCAGTCTAAAAAACACTATCTTGGACTTCTCTGCATGTTTCCCAGGCGAGCAATTGGCAGCATGTTCAGAACCATGTTTCTGTGAATAACTCCTGAACCGTAAGTCACAGACGCTCGCTCTTGGCTGCATTCGATTCAGCTCGTGGCAGCCAGTCTAAAAAACACTATCTTGGACTTCTCTGCATGTTCCTAAGGCAAATGTTTCTAAAGCTAATTCTTGAACCGTAAGTCCTAGACGCTCGATCTTGGCGGCATTCGTCTCAGCGCCTGGCAATTAGTATAGGAGCACTGTGTTTGACTTCTCTGGATGTTTCCCAGGCGAGTTATTGACAAGTAAATCCTAGACGCTCGATCTTGGTTATTTTCGCTTTCGCGGCTGGCAGTAAAAGAACCATGTTTCTGTGAATAACTCCTGAAACCGTAAGTCCTAGACGCTCGCTCTTGGCTGCATTCGATTCAGCTCGTGGCAGCCAGTCTAAAAAACACTATCTTGGACTTCTCTGCATGTTTCCCAGGCGAGCAATTGGCAGCATGTTCAGAACCATGTTTTCTGTGAATAACTCCTGAACCGTAAGTCCTAGACGCTCGCTCTTGGCTGCATTCGATTCAGCTCGTGGCAGCCAGTCTAAAAAACACTATCTTGGACTTCTCTGCATGTTCCTAAGGCAAATGTTTCTAAAGCTAATTCTTGAACCGTAAGTCCTAGACGCTCGATCTTGGCGGCATTCGTCTCAGCGCCTGGCAATTAGTATAGGAGCACTGTGTTTGACTTCTCTGGATGTTTCCCAGGCGAGTTATTGACAAGTAAATCCTAGACGCTCGATCTTGGTTATTTTCGCTTTCGCGGCTGGCAGTAAAAGAACCATGTTTCTGTGAATAACTCCTGAACCGTAAGTCCTAGACGCTCGCTCTTGGCTGCATTCGATTCAGCTCGTGGCAGCCAGTCTAAAAAACACTATCTTGGACTTCTCTGCATGTTTCCCAGGCGAGAAATTGGCAGCATGTTCAGAACCATGTTTCTGTGAATAACTCCTGAACCGTAAGTCCTAGACGCTCGCTCTTGGCTGCATTCGATTCAGCTCGTGGCAGCCAGTCTAAAAAACACTATCTTGGACTTCTCTGCATGTTTCCCAGGCGAGCAATTGGCAGCATGTTCAGAACCATGTTTTCTGTGAATAACTCCTGAACCGTAAGTCCTAGACGCTCGCTCTTGGCTGCATTCGATTCAGCTCGTGGCAGCCAGTCTAAAAAACACTATCTTGGACTTCTCTGCATGTTTCCCAGGCGAGAAATTGGCAGCATGTTCAGAACCATGTTTCTGTGAATAACTCCTGAACCGTAAGTCCTAGACGCTCGCTCTTGGCTGCATTCGATTCAGCTCGTGGCAGCCAGTCTAAAAAACACTATCTTGGACTTCTCTGCATGTTTCCCAGGCGAGCAATTGGCAGCATGTTCAGAACCATGTTTCTGTGAATAACTCCTAAACCGTAAGTCCTAGACGCTCGCTCTTGGCTGCATTCGATTCAGCTCGTGGCAGCCAGTCTAAAAAACACTATCTTGGACTTCTCTGCATGTTTCCCAGGCGAGAAATTGGCAGCATGTTCAGAACCATGTTTCTGTGAATAACTCCTGAACCGTAAGTCCTAGACGCTCGATCTTGGCGGCATTCGTCTCAGCGCCTGGCAATTAGTATAGGAGCACTGTGTTTGACTTCTCTGGATGTTTCCCAGGCGAGTTATTGACAAGTAAATCCTAGACGCTCGATCTTGGTTATTTTCGCTTTCGCGGCTGGCAGTAAAAGAACCATGTTTCTGTGAATAACTCCTGAACCGTAAGTCCTAGACGCTCGCTCTTGGCTGCATTCGATTCAGCTCGTGGCAGCCAGTCTAAAAAACACTATCTTGGACTTCTCTGCATGTTTCCCAGGCGAGAAATTGGCAGCATGTTCAGAACCATGTTTCTGTGAATAACTCCTGAACCGTAAGTCCTAGACGCTCGCTCTTGGCTGCATTCGATTCAGCTCGTGGCAGCCAGTCTAAAAAACACTATCTTGGACTTCTCTGCATGTTTCCCAGGCGAGAAATTGGCAGCATGTTCAGAACCATGTTTCTGTGAATAACTCCTGAACCGTAAGTCCTAGACGCTCGATCTTGGCGGCATTCGTCTCAGCGCCTGGCAATTAGTATAGGAGCACTGTGTTTGACTTCTCTGGATGTTTCCCAGGCGAGTTATTGACAAGTAAATCCTAGACGCTCGATCTTGGTTATTTTCGCTTTCGCGGCTGGCAGTAAAAGAACCATGTTTCTGTGAATAACTCCTGAACCGTAAGTCCTAGACGCTCGCTCTTGGCTGCATTCGATTCAGCTCGTGGCAGCCAGTCTAAAAAACACTATCTTGGACTTCTCTGCATGTTTCCCAGGCGAGAAATTGGCAGCATGTTCAGAACCATGTTTCTGTGAATAACTCCTGAACCGTAAGTCCTAGACGCTCGCTCTTGGCTGCATTCGATTCAGCTCGTGGCAGCCAGTCTAAAAAACACTATCTTGGACTTCTCTGCATGTTTCCCAGGCGAGCAATTGGCAGCATGTTCAGAACCATGTTTCTGTGAATAACTCCTGAACCGTAAGTCCTAGACGCTCGATCTTGGCGGCATTCGTCTCAGCGCCTGGCAATTAGTATAGGAGCACTGTGTTTGACTTCTCTGGATGTTTCCCAGGCGAGTTATTGACAAGTAAATCCTAGACGCTCGATCTTGGTTATTTTCGCTTTCGCGGCTGGCAGTAAAAGAACCATGTTTCTGTGAATAACTCCTGAACCGTAAGTCCTAGACGCTCGCTCTTGGCTGCATTCGATTCAGCTCGTGGCAGCCAGTCTAAAAACACTATCTTGGACTTCTCTGCATGTTTCCCAGGCGAGAAATTGGCAGCATGTTCAGAACCATGTTTCTGTGAATAACTCCTGAACCGTAAGTCCTAGACGCTCGCTCTTGGCTGCATTCGATTCAGCTCGTGGCAGCCAGTCTAAAAAACACTATCTTGGACTTCTCTGCATGTTTCCCAGGCGAGCAATTGGCAGCATGTTCAGAAACCATGTTTCTGTGAATAACTCCTGAACCGTAAGTCCTAGACGCTCGCTCTTGGCTGCATTCGATTCAGCTCGTGGCAGCCAGTCTAAAAAACACTATCTTGGACTTCTCTGCATGTTTCCCAGGCGAGAAATTGGCAGCATGTTCAGAACCATGTTTCTGTGAATAACTCCTGAACCGTAAGTCCTAGACGCTCGCTCTTGGCTGCATTCGATTCAGCTCGTGGCAGCCAGTCTAAAAAACACTATCTTGGACTTCTCTGCATGTTTCCCAGGCGAGAAATTGGCAGCATGTTCAGAACCATGTTTCTGTGAATAACTCCTGAACCGTAAGTCCTAGACGCTCGATCTTGGCGGCATTCGTCTCAGCGCCTGGCAATTAGTATAGGAGCACTGTGTTTGACTTCTCTGGATGTTTCCCAGGCGAGTTATTGACAAGTAAATCCTAGACGCTCGATCTTGGTTATTTTCGCTTTCGCGGCTGGCAGTAAAAGAACCATGTTTCTGTGAATAACTCCTGAACCGTAAGTCCTAGACGCTCGCTCTTGGCTGCATTCGATTCAGCTCGTGGCAGCCAGTCTAAAAAACACTATCTTGGACTTCTCTGCATGTTTCCCAGGCGAGAAATTGGCAGCATGTTCAGAACCATGTTTTCTGTGAATAACTCCTGAACCGTAAGTCCTAGACGCTCGCTCTTGGCTGCATTCGATTCAGCTCGTGGCAGCCAGTCTAAAAAACACTATCTTGGACTTCTCTGCATGTTTCCCAGGCGAGCAATTGGCAGCATGTTCAGAACCATGTTTCTGTGAATAACTCCTGAACCGTAAGTCCTAGACGCTCGATCTTGGCGGCATTCGTCTCAGCGCCTGGCAATTAGTATAGGAGCACTGTGTTTGACTTCTCTGGATGTTTCCCAGGCGAGTTATTGACAAGTAAATCCTAGACGCTCGATCTTGGTTATTTTCGCTTTCGCGGCTGGCAGTAAAAGAACCATGTTTCTGTGAATAACTCCTGAAACCGTAAGTCCTAGACGCTCGCTCTTGGCTGCATTCGATTCAGCTCGTGGCAGCCAGTCTAAAAAACACTATCTTGGACTTCTCTGCATGTTTCCCAGGCGAGAAATTGGCAGCATGTTCAGAACCATGTTTCTGTGAATAACTCCTGAACCGTAAGTCCTAGACGCTCGCTCTTGGCTGCATTCGATTCAGCTCGTGGCAGCCAGTCTAAAAAACACTATCTTGGACTTCTCTGCATGTTTCCCAGGCGAGCAATTGGCAGCATGTTCAGAACCATGTTTCTGTGAATAACTCCTGAACCGTAAGTCCTAGACGCTCGCTCTTGGCTGCATTCGATTCAGCTCGTGGCAGCCAGTCTAAAAAACACTATCTTGGACTTCTCTGCATGTTTCCCAGGCGAGAAATTGGCAGCATGTTCAGAACCATGTTTCTGTGAATAACTCCTGAACCGTAAGTCCTAGACGCTCGCTCTTGGCTGCATTCGATTCAGCTCGTGGCAGCCAGTCTAAAAAACACTATCTTGGACTTCTCTGCATGTTTCCCAGGCGAGCAATTGGCAGCATGTTCAGAACCATGTTTCTGTGAATAACTCCTGAACCGTAAGTCCTAGACGCTCGCTCTTGGCTGCATTCGATTCAGCTCGTGGCAGCCAGTCTAAAAAACACTATCTTGGACTTCTCTGCATGTTTCCCAGGCGAGAAATTGGCAGCATGTTCAGAACCATGTTTCTGTGAATAACTCCTGAACCGTAAGTCCTAGACGCTCGCTCTTGGCTGCATTCGATTCAGCTCGTGGCAGCCAGTCTAAAAAACACTATCTTGGACTTCTCTGCATGTTTCCCAGGCGAGAAATTGGCAGCATGTTCAGAACCATGTTTCTGTGAATAACTCCTGAACCGTAAGTCCTAGACGCTCGATCTTGGCGGCATTCGTCTCAGCGCCTGGCAATTAGTATAGGAGCACTGTGTTTGACTTCTCTGGATGTTTCCCAGGCGAGTTATTGACAAGTAAATCCTAGACGCTCGATCTTGGTTATTTTCGCTTTCGCGGCTGGCAGTAAAAGAACCATGTTTCTGTGAATAACTCCTGAACCGTAAGTCCTAGACGCTCGCTCTTGGCTGCATTCGATTCAGCTCGTGGCAGCCAGTCTAAAAAACACTATCTTGGACTTCTCTGCATGTTTCCCAGGCGAGAAATTGGCAGCATGTTCAGAACCATGTTTCTGTGAATAACTCCTGAACCGTAAGTCCTAGACGCTCGCTCTTGGCTGCATTCGATTCAGCTCGTGGCAGCCAGTCTAAAAACACTATCTTGGACTTCTCTGCATGTTTCCCAGGCGAGCAATTGGCAGCATGTTCAGAACCATGTTTTCTGTGAATAACTCCTGAACCGTAAGTCCTAGACGCTCGATCTTGGCGGCATTCGTCTCAGCGCCTGGCAATTAGTATAGGAGCACTGTGTTTGACTTCTCTGGATGTTTCCCAGGCGAGTTATTGACAAGTAAATCCTAGACGCTCGATCTTGGTTATTTTCGCTTTCGCGGCTGGCAGTAAAAGAACCATGTTCTGTGAATAACTCCTGAACCGTAAGTCCTAGACGCTCGCTCTTGGCTGCATTCGATTCAGCTCGTGGCAGCCAGTCTAAAAAACACTATCTTGGACTTCTCTGCATGTTTCCCAGGCGAGAAATTGGCAGCATGTTCAGAACCATGTTTCTGTGAATAACTCCTGAACCGTAAGTCCTAGACGCTCGCTCTTGGCTGCATTCGATTCAGCTCGTGGCAGCCAGTCTAAAAAACACTATCTTGGACTTCTCTGCATGTTTCCCAGGCGAGAAATTGGCAGCATGTTCAGAACCATGTTTCTGTGAATAACTCCTGAACCGTAAGTCCTAGACGCTCGATCTTGGCGGCATTCGTCTCAGCGCCTGGCAATTAGTATAGGAGCACTGTGTTTGACTTCTCTGGATGTTTCCCAGGCGAGTTATTGACAAGTAAATCCTAGACGCTCGATCTTGGTTATTTTCGCTTTCGCGGCTGGCAGTAAAAGAACCATGTTTCTGTGAATAACTCCTGAACCGTAAGTCCTAGACGCTCGCTCTTGGCTGCATTCGATTCAGCTCGTGGCAGCCAGTCTAAAAAAACACTATCTTGGACTTCTCTGCATGTTTCCCAGGCGAGAAATTGGCAGCATGTTCAGAACCATGTTTCTGTGAATAACTCCTGAACCGTAAGTCCTAGACGCTCGCTCTTGGCTGCATTCGATTCAGCTCGTGGCAGCCAGTCTAAAAAACACTATCTTGGACTTCTCTGCATGTTTCCCAGGCGAGAAATTGGCAGCATGTTCAGAACCATGTTTCTGTGAATAACTCCTGAACCGTAAGTCCTAGACGCTCGATCTTGGCGGCATTCGTCTCAGCGCCTGGCAATTAGTATAGGAGCACTGTGTTTGACTTCTCTGGATGTTTCCCAGGCGAGTTATTGACAAGTAAATCCTAGACGCTCGATCTTGGTTATTTTCGCTTTCGCGGCTGGCAGTAAAAGAACCATGTTTCTGTGAATAACTCCTGAACCGTAAGTCCTAGACGCTCGCTCTTGGCTGCATTCGATTCAGCTCGTGGCAGCCAGTCTAAAAAACACTATCTTGGACTTCTCTGCATGTTTCCCAGGCGAGCAATTGGCAGCATGTTCAGAACCATGTTTCTGTGAATAACTCCTGAACCGTAAGTCCTAGACGCTCGATCTTGGCGGCATTCGTCTCAGCGCCTGGCAATTAGTATAGGAGCACTGTGTTTGACTTCTCTGGATGTTTCCCAGGCGAGTTATTGACAAGTAAATCCTAGACGCTCGATCTTGGTTATTTTCGCTTTCGCGGCTGGCAGTAAAAGAACCATGTTTCTGTGAATAACTCCTGAACCGTAAGTCCTAGACGCTCGCTCTTGGCTGCATTCGATTCAGCTCGTGGCAGCCAGTCTAAAAAACACTATCTTGGACTTCTCTGCATGTTTCCCAGGCGAGAAATTGGCAGCATGTTCAGAACCATGTTTCTGTGAATAACTCCTGAACCGTAAGTCCCTAGACGCTCGCTCTTGGCTGCATTCGATTCAGCTCGTGGCAGCCAGTCTAAAAAACACTATCTTGGACTTCTCTGCATGTTTCCCAGGCGAGCAATTGGCAGCATGTTCAGAACCATGTTTCTGTGAATAACTCCTGAACCGTAAGTCCTAGACGCTCGATCTTGGCGGCATTCGTCTCAGCGCCTGGCAATTAGTATAGGAGCACTGTGTTTGACTTCTCTGGATGTTTCCCAGGCGAGTTATTGACAAGTAAATCCTAGACGCTCGATCTTGGTTATTTTCGCTTTCGCGGCTGGCAGTAAAAGAACCATGTTTCTGTGAATAACTCCTGAACCGTAAGTCCTAGACGCTCGCTCTTGGCTGCATTCGATTCAGCTCGTGGCAGCCAGTCTAAAAAACACTATCTTGGACTTCTCTGCATGTTTCCCAGGCGAGAAATTGGCAGCATGTTCAGAACCATGTTTCTGTGAATAACTCCTGAACCGTAAGTCCTAGACGCTCGCTCTTGGCTGCATTCGATTCAGCTCGTGGCAGCCAGTCTAAAAAACACTATCTTGGACTTCTCTGCATGTTTCCCAGGCGAGAAATTGGCAGCATGTTCAGAACCATGTTTCTGTGAATAACTCCTGAACCGTAAGTCCTAGACGCTCGCTCTTGGCTGCATTCGATTCAGCTCGTGGCAGCCAGTCTAAAAAACACTATCTTGGACTTCTCTGCATGTTTCCCAGGCGAGCAATTGGCAGCATGTTCAGAACCATGTTTCTGTGAATAACTCCTGAACCGTAAGTCCTAGACGCTCGATCTTGGCGGCATTCGTCTCAGCGCCTGGCAATTAGTATAGGAGCACTGTGTTTGACTTCTCTGGATGTTTCCCAGGCGAGTTATTGACAAGTAAATCCTAGACGCTCGATCTTGGTTATTTTCGCTTTCGCGGCTGGCAGTAAAAGAACCATGTTTCTGTGAATAACTCCTGAACCGTAAGTCCTAGACGCTCGCTCTTGGCTGCATTCGATTCAGCTCGTGGCAGCCAGTCTAAAAAACACTATCTTGGACTTCTCTGCATGTTTCCCAGGCGAGAAATTGGCAGCATGTTCAGAACCATGTTTCTGTGAATAACTCCTGAACCGTAAGTCCTAGACGCTCGCTCTTGGCTGCATTCGATTCAGCTCGTGGCAGCCAGTCTAAAAAACACTATCTTGGACTTCTCTGCATGTTTCCCAGGCGAGAAATTGGCAGCATGTTCAGAACCATGTTTCTGTGAATAACTCCTGAACCGTAAGTCCTAGACGCTCGATCTTGGCGGCATTCGTCTCAGCGCCTGGCAATTAGTATAGGAGCACTGTGTTTGACTTCTCTGGATGTTTCCCAGGCGAGTTATTGACAAGTAAATCCTAGACGCTCGATCTTGGTTATTTTCGCTTTCGCGGCTGGCAGTAAAAGAACCATGTTTCTGTGAATAACTCCTGAACCGTAAGTCCTAGACGCTCGCTCTTGGCTGCATTCGATTCAGCTCGTGGCAGCCAGTCTAAAAAACACTATCTTGGACTTCTCTGCATGTTTCCCAGGCGAGAAATTGGCAGCATGTTCAGAACCATGTTTCTGTGAATAACTCCTGAACCGTAAGTCCTAGACGCTCGCTCTTGGCTGCATTCGATTCAGCTCGTGGCAGCCAGTCTAAAAAACACTATCTTGGACTTCTCTGCATGTTTCCCAGGCGAGAAATTGGCAGCATGTTCAGAACCATGTTTCTGTGAATAACTCCTGAACCGTAAGTCCTAGACGCTCGATCTTGGCGGCATTCGTCTCAGCGCCTGGCAATTAGTATAGGAGCACTGTGTTTGACTTCTCTGGATGTTTCCCAGGCGAGTTATTGACAAGTAAATCCTAGACGCTCGATCTTGGTTATTTTCGCTTTCGCGGCTGGCAGTAAAAGAACCATGTTTCTGTGAATAACTCCTGAACCGTAAGTCCTAGACGCTCGCTCTTGGCTGCATTCGATTCAGCTCGTGGCAGCCAGTCTAAAAAACACTATCTTGGACTTCTCTGCATGTTTCCCAGGCGAGCAATTGGCAGCATGTTCAGAACCATGTTTCTGTGAATAACTCCTGAACCGTAAGTCCTAGACGCTCGATCTTGGCGGCATTCGTCTCAGCGCCTGGCAATTAGTATAGGAGCACTGTGTTTGACTTCTCTGGATGTTTCCCAGGCGAGTTATTGACAAGTAAATCCTAGACGCTCGATCTTGGTTATTTTCGCTTTCGCGGCTGGCAGTAAAAGAACCATGTTTCTGTGAATAACTCCTGAACCGTAAGTCCTAGACGCTCGCTCTTGGCTGCATTCGATTCAGCTCGTGGCAGCCAGTCTAAAAAACACTATCTTGGACTTCTCTGCATGTTTCCCAGGCGAGAAATTGGCAGCATGTTCAGAACCATGTTTCTGTGAATAACTCCTGAACCGTAAGTCCTAGACGCTCGCTCTTGGCTGCATTCGATTCAGCTCGTGGCAGCCAGTCTAAAAAACACTATCTTGGACTTCTCTGCATGTTTCCCAGGCGAGCAATTGGCAGCATGTTCAGAACCATGTTTCTGTGAATAACTCCTGAACCGTAAGTCCTAGACGCTCGCTCTTGGCTGCATTCGATTCAGCTCGTGGCAGCCAGTCTAAAAAACACTATCTTGGACTTCTCTGCATGTTTCCCAGGCGAGAAATTGGCAGCATGTTCAGAACCATGTTTCTGTGAATAACTCCTGAACCGTAAGTCCTAGACGCTCGCTCTTGGCTGCATTCGATTCAGCTCGTGGCAGCCAGTCTAAAAAACACTATCTTGGACTTCTCTGCATGTTTCCCAGGCGAGCAATTGGCAGCATGTTCAGAACCATGTTTCTGTGAATAACTCCTGAACCGTAAGTCCTAGACGCTCGCTCTTGGCTGCATTCGATTCAGCTCGTGGCAGCCAGTCTAAAAAACACTATCTTGGACTTCTCTGCATGTTTCCCAGGCGAGAAATTGGCAGCATGTTCAGAACCATGTTTCTGTGAATAACTCCTGAACCGTAAGTCCTAGACGCTCGATCTTGGCGGCATTCGTCTCAGCGCCTGGCAATTAGTATAGGAGCACTGTGTTTGACTTCTCTGGATGTTTCCCAGGCGAGTTATTGACAAGTAAATCCTAGACGCTCGATCTTGGTTATTTTCGCTTTCGCGGCTGGCAGTAAAAGAACCATGTTTCTGTGAATAACTCCTGAACCGTAAGTCCTAGACGCTCGCTCTTGGCTGCATTCGATTCAGCTCGTGGCAGCCAGTCTAAAAAACACTATCTTGGACTTCTCTGCATGTTTCCCAGGCGAGCAATTGGCAGCATGTTCAGAACCATGTTTCTGTGAATAACTCCTGAACCGTAAGTCCTAGACGCTCGCTCTTGGCTGCATTCGATTCAGCTCGTGGCAGCCAGTCTAAAAAACACTATCTTGGACTTCTCTGCATGTTTCCCAGGCGAGCAATTGGCAGCATGTTCAGAACCATGTTTCTGTGAATAACTCCTGAACCGTAAGTCACAGACGCTCGCTCTTGGCTGCATTCGATTCAGCTCGTGGCAGCCAGTCTAAAAAACACTATCTTGGACTTCTCTGCATGTTCCTAAGGCAAATGTTTCTAAAGCTAATTCTTGAACCGTAAGTCCTAGACGCTCGATCTTGGCGGCATTCGTCTCAGCGCCTGGCAATTAGTATAGGAGCACTGTGTTTGACTTCTCTGGATGTTTCCCAGGCGAGTTATTGACAAGTAAATCCTAGACGCTCGATCTTGGTTATTTTCGCTTTCGCGGCTGGCAGTAAAAGAACCATGTTTCTGTGAATAACTCCTGAACCGTAAGTCCTAGACGCTCGCTCTTGGCTGCATTCGATTCAGCTCGTGGCAGCCAGTCTAAAAAACACTATCTTGGACTTCTCTGCATGTTTCCCAGGCGAGAAATTGGCAGCATGTTCAGAACCATGTTTCTGTGAATAACTCCTGAACCGTAAGTCCTAGACGCTCGCTCTTGGCTGCATTCGATTCAGCTCGTGGCAGCCAGTCTAAAAAACACTATCTTGGACTTCTCTGCATGTTTCCCAGGCGAGCAATTGGCAGCATGTTCAGAACCATGTTTCTGTGAATAACTCCTGAACCGTAAGTCCTAGACGCTCGCTCTTGGCTGCATTCGATTCAGCTCGTGGCAGCCAGTCTAAAAAACACTATCTTGGACTTCTCTGCATGTTTCCCAGGCGAGAAATTGGCAGCATGTTCAGAACCATGTTTCTGTGAATAACTCCTGAACCGTAAGTCCTAGACGCTCGCTCTTGGCTGCATTCGATTCAGCTCGTGGCAGCCAGTCTAAAAAACACTATCTTGGACTTCTCTGCATGTTTCCCAGGCGAGCAATTGGCAGCATGTTCAGAACCATGTTTCTGTGAATAACTCCTGAACCGTAAGTCCTAGACGCTCGCTCTTGGCTGCATTCGATTCAGCTCGTGGCAGCCAGTCTAAAAAACACTATCTTGGACTTCTCTGCATGTTTCCCAGGCGAGAAATTGGCAGCATGTTCAGAACCATGTTTCTGTGAATAACTCCTGAACCGTAAGTCCTAGACGCTCGCTCTTGGCTGCATTCGATTCAGCTCGTGGCAGCCAGTCTAAAAAACACTATCTTGGACTTCTCTGCATGTTTCCCAGGCGAGCAATTGGCAGCATGTTCAGAACCATGTTTCTGTGAATAACTCCTGAACCGTAAGTCCTAGACGCTCGCTCTTGGCTGCATTCGATTCAGCTCGTGGCAGCCAGTCTAAAAAACACTATCTTGGACTTCTCTGCATGTTTCCCAGGCGAGAAATTGGCAGCATGTTCAGAACCATGTTTCTGTGAATAACTCCTGAACCGTAAGTCCTAGACGCTCGATCTTGGCGGCATTCGTCTCAGCGCCTGGCAATTAGTATAGGAGCACTGTGTTTGACTTCTCTGGATGTTTCCCAGGCGAGTTATTGACAAGTAAATCCTAGACGCTCGATCTTGGTTATTTTCGCTTTCGCGGCTGGCAGTAAAAGAACCATGTTTCTGTGAATAACTCCTGAACCGTAAGTCCTAGACGCTCGCTCTTGGCTGCATTCGATTCAGCTCGTGGCAGCCAGTCTAAAAAACACTATCTTGGACTTCTCTGCATGTTTCCCAGGCGAGAAATTGGCAGCATGTTCAGAACCATGTTTCTGTGAATAACTCCTGAACCGTAAGTCCTAGACGCTCGCTCTTGGCTGCATTCGATTCAGCTCGTGGCAGCCAGTCTAAAAAACACTATCTTGGACTTCTCTGCATGTTTCCCAGGCGAGCAATTGGCAGCATGTTCAGAACCATGTTTCTGTGAATAACTCCTGAACCGTAAGTCCTAGACGCTCGATCTTGGCGGCATTCGTCTCAGCGCCTGGCAATTAGTATAGGAGCACTGTGTTTGACTTCTCTGGATGTTTCCCAGGCGAGTTATTGACAAGTAAATCCTAGACGCTCGATCTTGGTTATTTTCGCTTTCGCGGCTGGCAGTAAAAGAACCATGTTTCTGTGAATAACTCCTGAACCGTAAGTCCTAGACGCTCGCTCTTGGCTGCATTCGATTCAGCTCGTGGCAGCCAGTCTAAAAAACACTATCTTGGACTTCTCTGCATGTTTCCCAGGCGAGAAATTGGCAGCATGTTCAGAACCATGTTTCTGTGAATAACTCCTGAACCGTAAGTCCTAGACGCTCGCTCTTGGCTGCATTCGATTCAGCTCGTGGCAGCCAGTCTAAAAAACACTATCTTGGACTTCTCTGCATGTTTCCCAGGCGAGAAATTGGCAGCATGTTCAGAACCATGTTTCTGTGAATAACTCCTGAACCGTAAGTCCTAGACGCTCGATCTTGGCGGCATTCGTCTCAGCGCCTGGCAATTAGTATAGGAGCACTGTGTTTGACTTCTCTGGATGTTTCCCAGGCGAGTTATTGACAAGTAAATCCTAGACGCTCGATCTTGGTTATTTTCGCTTTCGCGGCTGGCAGTAAAAGAACCATGTTTCTGTGAATAACTCCTGAACCGTAAGTCCTAGACGCTCGCTCTTGGCTGCATTCGATTCAGCTCGTGGCAGCCAGTCTAAAAAACACTATCTTGGACTTCTCTGCATGTTTCCCAGGCGAGAAATTGGCAGCATGTTCAGAACCATGTTTCTGTGAATAACTCCTGAACCGTAAGTCCTAGACGCTCGCTCTTGGCTGCATTCGATTCAGCTCGTGGCAGCCAGTCTAAAAAACACTATCTTGGACTTCTCTGCATGTTTCCCAGGCGAGCAATTGGCAGCATGTTCAGAACCATGTTTCTGTGAATAACTCCTGAACCGTAAGTCCTAGACGCTCGCTCTTGGCTGCATTCGATTCAGCTCGTGGCAGCCAGTCTAAAAAACACTATCTTGGACTTCTCTGCATGTTTCCCAGGCGAGAAATTGGCAGCATGTTCAGAACCATGTTTCTGTGAATAACTCCTGAACCGTAAGTCCTAGACGCTCGCTCTTGGCTGCATTCGATTCAGCTCGTGGCAGCCAGTCTAAAAAACACTATCTTGGACTTCTCTGCATGTTTCCCAGGCGAGCAATTGGCAGCATGTTCAGAACCATGTTTCTGTGAATAACTCCTGAACCGTAAGTCCTAGACGCTCGCTCTTGGCTGCATTCGATTCAGCTCGTGGCAGCCAGTCTAAAAAACACTATCTTGGACTTCTCTGCATGTTTCCCAGGCGAGAAATTGGCAGCATGTTCAGAACCATGTTTCTGTGAATAACTCCTGAACCGTAAGTCCTAGACGCTCGATCTTGGCGGCATTCGTCTCAGCGCCTGGCAATTAGTATAGGAGCACTGTGTTTGACTTCTCTGGATGTTTCCCAGGCGAGTTATTGACAAGTAAATCCTAGACGCTCGATCTTGGTTATTTTCGCTTTCGCGGCTGGCAGTAAAAGAACCATGTTTCTGTGAATAACTCCTGAACCGTAAGTCCTAGACGCTCGCTCTTGGCTGCATTCGATTCAGCTCGTGGCAGCCAGTCAAAAAAACACTATCTTGGACTTCTCTGCATGTTTCCCAGGCGAGAAATTGGCAGCATGTTCAGAACCATGTTTCTGTGAATAACTCCTGAACCGTAAGTCCTAGACGCTCGATCTTGGCGGCATTCGTCTCAGCGCCTGGCAATTAGTATAGGAGCACTGTGTTTGACTTCTCTGGATGTTTCCCAGGCGAGTTATTGACAAGTAAATCCTAGACGCTCGATCTTGGTTATTTTCGCTTTCGCGGCTGGCAGTAAAAGAACCATGTTTCTGTGAATAACTCCTGAACCGTAAGTCCTAGACGCTCGCTCTTGGCTGCATTCGATTCAGCTCGTGGCAGCCAGTCTAAAAAACACTATCTTGGACTTCTCTGCATGTTTCCCAGGCGAGCAATTGGCAGCATGTTCAGAACCATGTTTCTGTGAATAACTCCTGAACCGTAAGTCCTAGACGCTCGCTCTTGGCTGCATTCGATTCAGCTCGTGGCAGCCAGTCTAAAAAACACTATCTTGGACTTCTCTGCATGTTTCCCAGGCGAGCAATTGGCAGCATGTTCAGAACCATGTTTCTGTGAATAACTCCTGAACCGTAAGTCACAGACGCTCGCTCTTGGCTGCATTCGATTCAGCTCGTGGCAGCCAGTCTAAAAAACACTATCTTGGACTTCTCTGCATGTTCCTAAGGCAAATGTTTCTAAAGCTAATTCTTGAACCGTAAGTCCTAGACGCTCGATCTTGGCGGCATTCGTCTCAGCGCCTGGCAATTAGTATAGGAGCACTGTGTTTGACTTCTCTGGATGTTTCCCAGGCGAGTTATTGACAAGTAAATCCTAGACGCTCGATCTTGGTTATTTTCGCTTTCGCGGCTGGCAGTAAAAGAACCATGTTTCTGTGAATAACTCCTGAACCGTAAGTCCTAGACGCTCGCTCTTGGCTGCATTCGATTCAGCTCGTGGCAGCCAGTCTAAAAAACACTATCTTGGACTTCTCTGCATGTTTCCCAGGCGAGCAATTGGCAGCATGTTCAGAACCATGTTTCTGTGAATAACTCCTGAACCGTAAGTCCTAGACGCTCGCTCTTGGCTGCATTCGATTCAGCTCGTGGCAGCCAGTCTAAAAAACACTATCTTGGACTTCTCTGCATGTTCCTAAGGCAAATGTTTCTAAAGCTAATTCTTGAACCGTAAGTCCTAGACGCTCGATCTTGGCGGCATTCGTCTCAGCGCCTGGCAATTAGTATAGGAGCACTGTGTTTGACTTCTCTGGATGTTTCCCAGGCGAGTTATTGACAAGTAAATCCTAGACGCTCGATCTTGGTTATTTTCGCTTTCGCGGCTGGCAGTAAAAGAACCATGTTTCTGTGAATAACTCCTGAACCGTAAGTCCTAGACGCTCGCTCTTGGCTGCATTCGATTCAGCTCGTGGCAGCCAGTCTAAAAAACACTATCTTGGACTTCTCTGCATGTTTCCCAGGCGAGAAATTGGCAGCATGTTCAGAACCATGTTTCTGTGAATAACTCCTGAACCGTAAGTCCTAGACGCTCGATCTTGGCGGCATTCGTCTCAGCGCCTGGCAATTAGTATAGGAGCACTGTGTTTGACTTCTCTGGATGTTTCCCAGGCGAGTTATTGACAAGTAAATCCTAGACGCTCGATCTTGGTTATTTTCGCTTTCGCGGCTGGCAGTAAAAGAACCATGTTTCTGTGAATAACTCCTGAACCGTAAGTCCTAGACGCTCGCTCTTGGCTGCATTCGATTCAGCTCGTGGCAGCCAGTCTAAAAAACACTATCTTGGACTTCTCTGCATGTTTCCCAGGCGAGCAATTGGCAGCATGTTCAGAACCATGTTTCTGTGAATAACTCCTGAACCGTAAGTCCTAGACGCTCGCTCTTGGCTGCATTCGATTCAGCTCGTGGCAGCCAGTCTAAAAAACACTATCTTGGACTTCTCTGCATGTTTCCCAGGCGAGCAATTGGCAGCATGTTCAGAACCATGTTTCTGTGAATAACTCCTGAACCGTAAGTCACAGACGCTCGCTCTTGGCTGCATTCGATTCAGCTCGTGGCAGCCAGTCTAAAAAACACTATCTTGGACTTCTCTGCATGTTCCTAAGGCAAATGTTTCTAAAGCTAATTCTTGAACCGTAAGTCCTAGACGCTCGATCTTGGCGGCATTCGTCTCAGCGCCTGGCAATTAGTATAGGAGCACTGTGTTTGACTTCTCTGGATGTTTCCCAGGCGAGTTATTGACAAGTAAATCCTAGACGCTCGATCTTGGTTATTTTCGCTTTCGCGGCTGGCAGTAAAAGAACCATGTTTCTGTGAATAACTCCTGAACCGTAAGTCCTAGACGCTCGCTCTTGGCTGCATTCGATTCAGCTCGTGGCAGCCAGTCTAAAAAACACTATCTTGGACTTCTCTGCATGTTTCCCAGGCGAGCAATTGGCAGCATGTTCAGAACCATGTTTCTGTGAATAACTCCTGAACCGTAAGTCCTAGACGCTCGCTCTTGGCTGCATTCGATTCAGCTCGTGGCAGCCAGTCTAAAAAACACTATCTTGGACTTCTCTGCATGTTCCTAAGGCAAATGTTTCTAAAGCTAATTCTTGAACCGTAAGTCCTAGACGCTCGATCTTGGCGGCATTCGTCTCAGCGCCTGGCAATTAGTATAGGAGCACTGTGTTTGACTTCTCTGGATGTTTCCCAGGCGAGTTATTGACAAGTAAATCCTAGACGCTCGATCTTGGTTATTTTCGCTTTCGCGGCTGGCAGTAAAAGAACCATGTTTCTGTGAATAACTCCTGAACCGTAAGTCCTAGACGCTCGCTCTTGGCTGCATTCGATTCAGCTCGTGGCAGCCAGTCTAAAAAACACTATCTTGGACTTCTCTGCATGTTTCCCAGGCGAGAAATTGGCAGCATGTTCAGAACCATGTTTCTGTGAATAACTCCTGAACCGTAAGTCCTAGACGCTCGCTCTTGGCTGCATTCGATTCAGCTCGTGGCAGCCAGTCTAAAAAACACTATCTTGGACTTCTCTGCATGTTTCCCAGGCGAGCAATTGGCAGCATGTTCAGAACCATGTTTCTGTGAATAACTCCTGAACCGTAAGTCCTAGACGCTCGCTCTTGGCTGCATTCGATTCAGCTCGTGGCAGCCAGTCTAAAAAACACTGTCTTGGACTTCTCTGCATGTTTCCCAGGCGAGAAATTGGCAGCATGTTCAGAACCATGTTTCTGTGAATAACTCCTGAACCGTAAGTCCTAGACGCTCGCTCTTGGCTGCATTCGATTCAGCTCGTGGCAGCCAGTCTAAAAAACACTATCTTGGACTTCTCTGCATGTTTCCCAGGCGAGCAATTGGCAGCATGTTCAGAACCATGTTTCTGTGAATAACTCCTGAACCGTAAGTCCTAGACGCTCGCTCTTGGCTGCATTCGATTCAGCTCGTGGCAGCCAGTCTAAAAAACACTATCTTGGACTTCTCTGCATGTTTCCCAGGCAAGAAATTGGCAGCATGTTCAGAACCATGTTTCTGTGAATAACTCCTGAACCGTAAGTCCTAGACGCTCGCTCTTGGCTGCATTCGATTCAGCTCGTGGCAGCCAGTCTAAAAAACACTATCTTGGACTTCTCTGCATGTTTCCCAGGCGAGCAATTGGCAGCATGTTCAGAACCATGTTTCTGTGAATAACTCCTAAACCGTAAGTCCTAGACGCTCGCTCTTGGCTGCATTCGATTCAGCTCGTGGCAGCCAGTCTAAAAAACACTATCTTGGACTTCTCTGCATGTTTCCCAGGCGAGAAATTGGCAGCATGTTCAGAACCATGTTTCTGTGAATAACTCCTGAACCGTAAGTCCTAGACGCTCGATCTTGGCGGCATTCGTCTCAGCGCCTGGCAATTAGTATAGGAGCACTGTGTTTGACTTCTCTGGATGTTTCCCAGGCGAGTTATTGACAAGTAAATCCTAGACGCTCGATCTTGGTTATTTTCGCTTTCGCGGCTGGCAGTAAAAGAACCATGTTTCTGTGAATAACTCCTGAACCGTAAGTCCTAGACGCTCGCTCTTGGCTGCATTCGATTCAGCTCGTGGCAGCCAGTCTAAAAAACACTATCTTGGACTTCTCTGCATGTTTCCCAGGCGAGAAATTGGCAGCATGTTCAGAACCATGTTTCTGTGAATAACTCCTGAACCGTAAGTCCTAGACGCTCGCTCTTGGCTGCATTCGATTCAGCTCGTGGCAGCCAGTCTAAAAAACACTATCTTGGACTTCTCTGCATGTTTCCCAGGCGAGAAATTGGCAGCATGTTCAGAACCATGTTTCTGTGAATAACTCCTGAACCGTAAGTCCTAGACGCTCGATCTTGGCGGTATTCGTCTCAGCGCCTGGCAATTAGTATAGGAGCACTGTGTTTGACTTCTCTGGATGTTTCCCAGGCGAGTTATTGACAAGTAAATCCTAGACGCTCGATCTTGGTTATTTTCGCTTTCGCGGCTGGCAGTAAAAGAACCATGTTTCTGTGAATAACTCCTGAACCGTAAGTCCTAGACGCTCGCTCTTGGCTGCATTCGATTCAGCTCGTGGCAGCCAGTCTAAAAAACACTATCTTGGACTTCTCTGCATGTTTCCCAGGCGAGAAATTGGCAGCATGTTCAGAACCATGTTTCTGTGAATAACTCCTGAACCGTAAGTCCTAGACGCTCGCTCTTGGCTGCATTCGATTCAGCTCGTGGCAGCCAGTCTAAAAAACACTATCTTGGACTTCTCTGCATGTTTCCCAGGCGAGCAATTGGCAGCATGTTCAGAACCATGTTTCTGTGAATAACTCCTGAACCGTAAGTCCTAGACGCTCGATCTTGGCGGCATTCGTCTCAGCGCCTGGCAATTAGTATAGGAGCACTGTGTTTGACTTCTCTGGATGTTTCCCAGGCGAGTTATTGACAAGTAAATCCTAGACGCTCGATCTTGGTTATTTTCGCTTTCGCGGCTGGCAGTAAAAGAACCATGTTTCTGTGAATAACTCCTGAACCGTAAGTCCTAGACGCTCGCTCTTGGCTGCATTCGATTCAGCTCGTGGCAGCCAGTCTAAAAAACACTATCTTGGACTTCTCTGCATGTTTCCCAGGCGAGAAATTGGCAGCATGTTCAGAACCATGTTTCTGTGAATAACTCCTGAACCGTAAGTCCTAGACGCTCGCTCTTGGCTGCATTCGATTCAGCTCGTGGCAGCCAGTCTAAAAAACACTATCTTGGACTTCTCTGCATGTTTCCCAGGCGAGCAATTGGCAGCATGTTCAGAACCATGTTTCTGTGAATAACTCCTGAACCGTAAGTCCTAGACGCTCGCTCTTGGCTGCATTCGATTCAGCTCGTGGCAGCCAGTCTAAAAAACACTATCTTGGACTTCTCTGCATGTTCCTAAGGCAAATGTTTCTAAAGCTAATTCTTGAACCGTAAGTCCTAGACGCTCGATCTTGGCGGCATTCGTCTCAGCGCCTGGCAATTAGTATAGGAGCACTGTGTTTGACTTCTCTGGATGTTTCCCAGGCGAGTTATTGACAAGTAAATCCTAGACGCTCGATCTTGGTTATTTTCGCTTTCGCGGCTGGCAGTAAAAGAACCATGTTTCTGTGAATAACTCCTGAACCGTAAGTCCTAGACGCTCGCTCTTGGCTGCATTCGATTCAGCTCGTGGCAGCCAGTCTAAAAAACACTATCTTGGACTTCTCTGCATGTTTCCCAGGCGAGCAATTGGCAGCATGTTCAGAACCATGTTTCTGTGAATAACTCCTGAACCGTAAGTCCTAGACGCTCGCTCTTGGCTGCATTCGATTCAGCTCGTGGCAGCCAGTCTAAAAAACACTATCTTGGACTTCTCTGCATGTTTCCCAGGCGAGAAATTGGCAGCATGTTCAGAACCATGTTTCTGTGAATAACTCCTGAACCGTAAGTCCTAGACGCTCGCTCTTGGCTGCATTCGATTCAGCTCGTGGCAGCCAGTCTAAAAAACACTATCTTGGACTTCTCTGCATGTTTCCCAGGCGAGAAATTGGCAGCATGTTCAGAACCATGTTTCTGTGAATAACTCCTGAACCGTAAGTCCTAGACGCTCGCTCTTGGCTGCATTCGATTCAGCTCGTGGCAGCCAGTCTAAAAAACACTATCTTGGACTTCTCTGCATGTTTCCCAGGCGAGCAATTGGCAGCATGTTCAGAACCATGTTTCTGTGAATAACTCCTAAACCGTAAGTCCTAGACGCTCGCTCTTGGCTGCATTCGATTCAGCTCGTGGCAGCCAGTCTAAAAAACACTATCTTGGACTTCTCTGCATGTTTCCCAGGCGAGAAATTGGCAGCATGTTCAGAACCATGTTTCTGTGAATAACTCCTGAACCGTAAGTCCTAGACGCTCGATCTTGGCGGCATTCGTCTCAGCGCCTGGCAATTAGTATAGGAGCACTGTGTTTGACTTCTCTGGATGTTTCCCAGGCGAGTTATTGACAAGTAAATCCTAGACGCTCGATCTTGGTTATTTTCGCTTTCGCGGCTGGCAGTAAAAGAACCATGTTTCTGTGAATAACTCCTGAACCGTAAGTCCTAGACGCTCGCTCTTGGCTGCATTCGATTCAGCTCGTGGCAGCCAGTCTAAAAAACACTATCTTGGACTTCTCTGCATGTTTCCCAGGCGAGAAATTGGCAGCATGTTCAGAACCATGTTTCTGTGAATAACTCCTGAACCGTAAGTCCTAGACGCTCGCTCTTGGCTGCATTCGATTCAGCTCGTGGCAGCCAGTCTAAAAAACACTATCTTGGACTTCTCTGCATGTTTCCCAGGCGAGAAATTGGCAGCATGTTCAGAACCATGTTTCTGTGAATAACTCCTGAACCGTAAGTCCTAGACGCTCGATCTTGGCGGCATTCGTCTCAGCGCCTGGCAATTAGTATAGGAGCACTGTGTTTGACTTCTCTGGATGTTTCCCAGGCGAGTTATTGACAAGTAAATCCTAGACGCTCGATCTTGGTTATTTTCGCTTTCGCGGCTGGCAGTAAAAGAACCATGTTTCTGTGAATAACTCCTGAACCGTAAGTCCTAGACGCTCGCTCTTGGCTGCATTCGATTCAGCTCGTGGCAGCCAGTCTAAAAAACACTATCTTGGACTTCTCTGCATGTTTCCCAGGCGAGAAATTGGCAGCATGTTCAGAACCATGTTTCTGTAAATAACTCCTGAACCGTAAGTCCTAGACGCTCGCTCTTGGCTGCATTCGATTCAGCTCGTGGCAGCCAGTCTAAAAAACACTATCTTGGACTTCTCTGCATGTTTCCCAGGCGAGCAATTGGCAGCATGTTCAGAACCATGTTTCTGTGAATAACTCCTGAACCGTAAGTCCTAGACGCTCGCTCTTGGCTGCATTCGATTCAGCTCGTGGCAGCCAGTCTAAAAAACACTATCTTGGACTTCTCTGCATGTTTCCCAGGCGAGCAATTGGCAGCATGTTCAGAACCATGTTTCTGTGAATAACTCCTGAACCGTAAGTCCTAGACGCTCGCTCTTGGCTGCATTCGATTCAGCTCGTGGCAGCCAGTCTAAAAAACACTATCTTGGACTTCTCTGCATGTTCCTAAGGCAAATGTTTCTAAAGCTAATTCTTGAACCGTAAGTCCTAGACGCTCGATCTTGGCGGCATTCGTCTCAGCGCCTGGCAATTAGTATAGGAGCACTGTGTTTGACTTCTCTGGATGTTTCCCAGGCGAGTTATTGACAAGTAAATCCTAGACGCTCGATCTTGGTTATTTTCGCTTTCGCGGCTGGCAGTAAAAGAACCATGTTTCTGTGAATAACTCCTGAACCGTAAGTCCTAGACGCTCGCTCTTGGCTGCATTCGATTCAGCTCGTGGCAGCCAGTCTAAAAAACACTATCTTGGACTTCTCTGCATGTTTCCCAGGCGAGAAATTGGCAGCATGTTCAGAACCATGTTTCTGTGAATAACTCCTGAACCGTAAGTCCTAGACGCTCGATCTTGGCGGCATTCGTCTCAGCGCCTGGCAATTAGTATAGGAGCACTGTGTTTGACTTCTCTGGATGTTTCCCAGGCGAGTTATTGACAAGTAAATCCTAGACGCTCGATCTTGGTTATTTTCGCTTTCGCGGCTGGCAGTAAAAGAACCATGTTTCTGTGAATAACTCCTGAACCGTAAGTCCTAGACGCTCGCTCTTGGCTGCATTCGATTCAGCTCGTGGCAGCCAGTCTAAAAAACACTATCTTGGACTTCTCTGCATGTTTCCCAGGCGAGAAATTGGCAGCATGTTCAGAACCATGTTTCTGTAAATAACTCCTGAACCGTAAGTCCTAGACGCTCGCTCTTGGCTGCATTCGATTCAGCTCGTGGCAGCCAGTCTAAAAAACACTATCTTGGACTTCTCTGCATGTTTCCCAGGCGAGCAATTGGCAGCATGTTCAGAACCATGTTTCTGTGAATAACTCCTGAACCGTAAGTCCTAGACGCTCGCTCTTGGCTGCATTCGATTCAGCTCGTGGCAGCCAGTCTAAAAAACACTATCTTGGACTTCTCTGCATGTTTCCCAGGCGAGCAATTGGCAGCATGTTCAGAACCATGTTTCTGTGAATAACTCCTGAACCGTAAGTCCTAGACGCTCGCTCTTGGCTGCATTCGATTCAGCTCGTGGCAGCCAGTCTAAAAAACACTATCTTGGACTTCTCTGCATGTTCCTAAGGCAAATGTTTCTAAAGCTAATTCTTGAACCGTAAGTCCTAGACGCTCGATCTTGGCGGCATTCGTCTCAGCGCCTGGCAATTAGTATAGGAGCACTGTGTTTGACTTCTCTGGATGTTTCCCAGGCGAGTTATTGACAAGTAAATCCTAGACGCTCGATCTTGGTTATTTTCGCTTTCGCGGCTGGCAGTAAAAGAACCATGTTTCTGTGAATAACTCCTGAACCGTAAGTCCTAGACGCTCGCTCTTGGCTGCATTCGATTCAGCTCGTGGCAGCCAGTCTAAAAAACACTATCTTGGACTTCTCTGCATGTTTCCCAGGCGAGAAATTGGCAGCATGTTCAGAACCATGTTTCTGTGAATAACTCCTGAACCGTAAGTCCTAGACGCTCGCTCTTGGCTGCATTCGATTCAGCTCGTGGCAGCCAGTCTAAAAAACACTATCTTGGACTTCTCTGCATGTTTCCCAGGCGAGAAATTGGCAGCATGTTCAGAACCATGTTTCTGTGAATAACTCCTGAACCGTAAGTCCTAGACGCTCGCTCTTGGCTGCATTCGATTCAGCTCGTGGCAGCCAGTCTAAAAAACACTATCTTGGACTTCTCTGCATGTTTCCCAGGCGAGCAATTGGCAGCATGTTCAGAACCATGTTTCTGTGAATAACTCCTGAACCGTAAGTCCTAGACGCTCGCTCTTGGCTGCATTCGATTCAGCTCGTGGCAGCCAGTCTAAAAAACACTATCTTGGACTTCTCTGCATGTTTCCCAGGCGAGAAATTGGCAGCATGTTCAGAACCATGTTTCTGTGAATAACTCCTGAACCGTAAGTCCTAGACGCTCGCTCTTGGCTGCATTCGATTCAGCTCGTGGCAGCCAGTCTAAAAAACACTATCTTGGACTTCTCTGCATGTTTCCCAGGCGAGAAATTGGCAGCATGTTCAGAACCATGTTTCTGTGAATAACTCCTGAACCGTAAGTCCTAGACGCTCGATCTTGGCGGCATTCGTCTCAGCGCCTGGCAATTAGTATAGGAGCACTGTGTTTGACTTCTCTGGATGTTTCCCAGGCGAGTTATTGACAAGTAAATCCTAGACGCTCGATCTTGGTTATTTTCGCTTTCGCGGCTGGCAGTAAAAGAACCATGTTTCTGTGAATAACTCCTGAACCGTAAGTCCTAGACGCTCGCTCTTGGCTGCATTCGATTCAGCTCGTGGCAGCCAGTCTAAAAAACACTATCTTGGACTTCTCTGCATGTTTCCCAGGCGAGAAATTGGCAGCATGTTCAGAACCATGTTTCTGTGAATAACTCCTGAACCGTAAGTCCTAGACGCTCGATCTTGGCGGCATTCGTCTCAGCGCCTGGCAATTAGTATAGGAGCACTGTGTTTGACTTCTCTGGATGTTTCCCAGGCGAGTTATTGACAAGTAAATCCTAGACGCTCGATCTTGGTTATTTTCGCTTTCGCGGCTGGCAGTAAAAGAACCATGTTTCTGTGAATAACTCCTGAACCGTAAGTCCTAGACGCTCGCTCTTGGCTGCATTCGATTCAGCTCGTGGCAGCCAGTCTAAAAAACACTATCTTGGACTTCTCTGCATGTTTCCCAGGCGAGAAATTGGCAGCATGTTCAGAACCATGTTTCTGTGAATAACTCCTGAACCGTAAGTCCTAGACGCTCGCTCTTGGCTGCATTCGATTCAGCTCGTGGCAGCCAGTCTAAAAAACACTATCTTGGACTTCTCTGCATGTTTCCCAGGCGAGCAATTGGCAGCATGTTCAGAACCATGTTTCTGTGAATAACTCCTGAACCGTAAGTCCTAGACGCTCGCTCTTGGCTGCATTCGATTCAGCTCGTGGCAGCCAGTCTAAAAAACACTGTCTTGGACTTCTCTGCATGTTTCCCAGGCGAGAAATTGGCAGCATGTTCAGAACCATGTTTCTGTGAATAACTCCTGAACCGTAAGTCCTAGACGCTCGCTCTTGGCTGCATTCGATTCAGCTCGTGGCAGCCAGTCTAAAAAACACTATCTTGGACTTCTCTGCATGTTCCTAAGGCAAATGTTTCTAAAGCTAATTCTTGAACCGTAAGTCCTAGACGCTCGATCTTGGCGGCATTCGTCTCAGCGCCTGGCAATTAGTATAGGAGCACTGTGTTTGACTTCTCTGGATGTTTCCCAGGCGAGTTATTGACAAGTAAATCCTAGACGCTCGATCTTGGTTATTTTCGCTTTCGCGGCTGGCAGTAAAAGAACCATGTTTCTGTGAATAACTCCTGAACCGTAAGTCCTAGACGCTCGCTCTTGGCTGCATTCGATTCAGCTCGTGGCAGCCAGTCTAAAAAACACTATCTTGGACTTCTCTGCATGTTTCCCAGGCGAGCAATTGGCAGCATGTTCAGAACCATGTTTCTGTGAATAACTCCTGAACCGTAAGTCCTAGACGCTCGCTCTTGGCTGCATTCGATTCAGCTCGTGGCAGCCAGTCTAAAAAACACTATCTTGGACTTCTCTGCATGTTTCCCAGGCGAGCAATTGGCAGCATGTTCAGAACCATGTTTCTGTGAATAACTCCTGAACCGTAAGTCCTAGACGCTCGCTCTTGGCTGCATTCGATTCAGCTCGTGGCAGCCAGTCTAAAAAACACTATCTTGGACTTCTCTGCATGTTTCCCAGGCGAGAAATTGGCAGCATGTTCAGAACCATGTTTCTGTGAATAACTCCTGAACCGTAAGTCCTAGACGCTCGCTCTTGGCTGCATTCGATTCAGCTCGTGGCAGCCAGTCTAAAAAACACTATCTTGGACTTCTCTGCATGTTTCCCAGGCGAGCAATTGGCAGCATGTTCAGAACCATGTTTCTGTGAATAACTCCTAAACCGTAAGTCCTAGACGCTCGCTCTTGGCTGCATTCGATTCAGCTCGTGGCAGCCAGTCTAAAAAACACTATCTTGGACTTCTCTGCATGTTTCCCAGGCGAGAAATTGGCAGCATGTTCAGAACCATGTTTCTGTGAATAACTCCTGAACCGTAAGTCCTAGACGCTCGATCTTGGCGGCATTCGTCTCAGCGCCTGGCAATTAGTATAGGAGCACTGTGTTTGACTTCTCTGGATGTTTCCCAGGCGAGTTATTGACAAGTAAATCCTAGACGCTCGATCTTGGTTATTTTCGCTTTCGCGGCTGGCAGTAAAAGAACCATGTTTCTGTGAATAACTCCTGAACCGTAAGTCCTAGACGCTCGCTCTTGGCTGCATTCGATTCAGCTCGTGGCAGCCAGTCTAAAAAACACTATCTTGGACTTCTCTGCATGTTTCCCAGGCGAGAAATTGGCAGCATGTTCAGAACCATGTTTCTGTGAATAACTCCTGAACCGTAAGTCCTAGACGCTCGCTCTTGGCTGCATTCGATTCAGCTCGTGGCAGCCAGTCTAAAAAACACTATCTTGGACTTCTCTGCATGTTTCCCAGGCGAGAAATTGGCAGCATGTTCAGAACCATGTTTCTGTGAATAACTCCTGAACCGTAAGTCCTAGACGCTCGATCTTGGCGGTATTCGTCTCAGCGCCTGGCAATTAGTATAGGAGCACTGTGTTTGACTTCTCTGGATGTTTCCCAGGCGAGTTATTGACAAGTAAATCCTAGACGCTCGATCTTGGTTATTTTCGCTTTCGCGGCTGGCAGTAAAAGAACCATGTTTCTGTGAATAACTCCTGAACCGTAAGTCCTAGACGCTCGCTCTTGGCTGCATTCGATTCAGCTCGTGGCAGCCAGTCTAAAAAACACTATCTTGGACTTCTCTGCATGTTTCCCAGGCGAGAAATTGGCAGCATGTTCAGAACCATGTTTCTGTGAATAACTCCTGAACCGTAAGTCCTAGACGCTCGCTCTTGGCTGCATTCGATTCAGCTCGTGGCAGCCAGTCTAAAAAACACTATCTTGGACTTCTCTGCATGTTTCCCAGGCGAGCAATTGGCAGCATGTTCAGAACCATGTTTCTGTGAATAACTCCTGAACCGTAAGTCCTAGACGCTCGATCTTGGCGGCATTCGTCTCAGCGCCTGGCAATTAGTATAGGAGCACTGTGTTTGACTTCTCTGGATGTTTCCCAGGCGAGTTATTGACAAGTAAATCCTAGACGCTCGATCTTGGTTATTTTCGCTTTCGCGGCTGGCAGTAAAAGAACCATGTTTCTGTGAATAACTCCTGAACCGTAAGTCCTAGACGCTCGCTCTTGGCTGCATTCGATTCAGCTCGTGGCAGCCAGTCTAAAAAACACTATCTTGGACTTCTCTGCATGTTTCCCAGGCGAGAAATTGGCAGCATGTTCAGAACCATGTTTCTGTGAATAACTCCTGAACCGTAAGTCCTAGACGCTCGCTCTTGGCTGCATTCGATTCAGCTCGTGGCAGCCAGTCTAAAAAACACTATCTTGGACTTCTCTGCATGTTTCCCAGGCGAGCAATTGGCAGCATGTTCAGAACCATGTTTCTGTGAATAACTCCTGAACCGTAAGTCCTAGACGCTCGCTCTTGGCTGCATTCGATTCAGCTCGTGGCAGCCAGTCTAAAAAACACTATCTTGGACTTCTCTGCATGTTCCTAAGGCAAATGTTTCTAAAGCTAATTCTTGAACCGTAAGTCCTAGACGCTCGATCTTGGCGGCATTCGTCTCAGCGCCTGGCAATTAGTATAGGAGCACTGTGTTTGACTTCTCTGGATGTTTCCCAGGCGAGTTATTGACAAGTAAATCCTAGACGCTCGATCTTGGTTATTTTCGCTTTCGCGGCTGGCAGTAAAAGAACCATGTTTCTGTGAATAACTCCTGAACCGTAAGTCCTAGACGCTCGCTCTTGGCTGCATTCGATTCAGCTCGTGGCAGCCAGTCTAAAAAACACTATCTTGGACTTCTCTGCATGTTTCCCAGGCGAGCAATTGGCAGCATGTTCAGAACCATGTTTCTGTGAATAACTCCTGAACCGTAAGTCCTAGACGCTCGCTCTTGGCTGCATTCGATTCAGCTCGTGGCAGCCAGTCTAAAAAACACTATCTTGGACTTCTCTGCATGTTTCCCAGGCGAGAAATTGGCAGCATGTTCAGAACCATGTTTCTGTGAATAACTCCTGAACCGTAAGTCCTAGACGCTCGCTCTTGGCTGCATTCGATTCAGCTCGTGGCAGCCAGTCTAAAAAACACTATCTTGGACTTCTCTGCATGTTTCCCAGGCGAGAAATTGGCAGCATGTTCAGAACCATGTTTCTGTGAATAACTCCTGAACCGTAAGTCCTAGACGCTCGCTCTTGGCTGCATTCGATTCAGCTCGTGGCAGCCAGTCTAAAAAACACTATCTTGGACTTCTCTGCATGTTTCCCAGGCGAGCAATTGGCAGCATGTTCAGAACCATGTTTCTGTGAATAACTCCTAAACCGTAAGTCCTAGACGCTCGCTCTTGGCTGCATTCGATTCAGCTCGTGGCAGCCAGTCTAAAAAACACTATCTTGGACTTCTCTGCATGTTTCCCAGGCGAGAAATTGGCAGCATGTTCAGAACCATGTTTCTGTGAATAACTCCTGAACCGTAAGTCCTAGACGCTCGATCTTGGCGGCATTCGTCTCAGCGCCTGGCAATTAGTATAGGAGCACTGTGTTTGACTTCTCTGGATGTTTCCCAGGCGAGTTATTGACAAGTAAATCCTAGACGCTCGATCTTGGTTATTTTCGCTTTCGCGGCTGGCAGTAAAAGAACCATGTTTCTGTGAATAACTCCTGAACCGTAAGTCCTAGACGCTCGCTCTTGGCTGCATTCGATTCAGCTCGTGGCAGCCAGTCTAAAAAACACTATCTTGGACTTCTCTGCATGTTTCCCAGGCGAGAAATTGGCAGCATGTTCAGAACCATGTTTCTGTGAATAACTCCTGAACCGTAAGTCCTAGACGCTCGCTCTTGGCTGCATTCGATTCAGCTCGTGGCAGCCAGTCTAAAAAACACTATCTTGGACTTCTCTGCATGTTTCCCAGGCGAGAAATTGGCAGCATGTTCAGAACCATGTTTCTGTGAATAACTCCTGAACCGTAAGTCCTAGACGCTCGATCTTGGCGGCATTCGTCTCAGCGCCTGGCAATTAGTATAGGAGCACTGTGTTTGACTTCTCTGGATGTTTCCCAGGCGAGTTATTGACAAGTAAATCCTAGACGCTCGATCTTGGTTATTTTCGCTTTCGCGGCTGGCAGTAAAAGAACCATGTTTCTGTGAATAACTCCTGAACCGTAAGTCCTAGACGCTCGCTCTTGGCTGCATTCGATTCAGCTCGTGGCAGCCAGTCTAAAAAACACTATCTTGGACTTCTCTGCATGTTTCCCAGGCGAGAAATTGGCAGCATGTTCAGAACCATGTTTCTGTAAATAACTCCTGAACCGTAAGTCCTAGACGCTCGCTCTTGGCTGCATTCGATTCAGCTCGTGGCAGCCAGTCTAAAAAACACTATCTTGGACTTCTCTGCATGTTTCCCAGGCGAGCAATTGGCAGCATGTTCAGAACCATGTTTCTGTGAATAACTCCTGAACCGTAAGTCCTAGACGCTCGCTCTTGGCTGCATTCGATTCAGCTCGTGGCAGCCAGTCTAAAAAACACTATCTTGGACTTCTCTGCATGTTTCCCAGGCGAGCAATTGGCAGCATGTTCAGAACCATGTTTCTGTGAATAACTCCTGAACCGTAAGTCCTAGACGCTCGCTCTTGGCTGCATTCGATTCAGCTCGTGGCAGCCAGTCTAAAAAACACTATCTTGGACTTCTCTGCATGTTCCTAAGGCAAATGTTTCTAAAGCTAATTCTTGAACCGTAAGTCCTAGACGCTCGATCTTGGCGGCATTCGTCTCAGCGCCTGGCAATTAGTATAGGAGCACTGTGTTTGACTTCTCTGGATGTTTCCCAGGCGAGTTATTGACAAGTAAATCCTAGACGCTCGATCTTGGTTATTTTCGCTTTCGCGGCTGGCAGTAAAAGAACCATGTTTCTGTGAATAACTCCTGAACCGTAAGTCCTAGACGCTCGCTCTTGGCTGCATTCGATTCAGCTCGTGGCAGCCAGTCTAAAAAACACTATCTTGGACTTCTCTGCATGTTTCCCAGGCGAGAAATTGGCAGCATGTTCAGAACCATGTTTCTGTGAATAACTCCTGAACCGTAAGTCCTAGACGCTCGCTCTTGGCTGCATTCGATTCAGCTCGTGGCAGCCAGTCTAAAAAACACTATCTTGGACTTCTCTGCATGTTTCCCAGGCGAGAAATTGGCAGCATGTTCAGAACCATGTTTCTGTGAATAACTCCTGAACCGTAAGTCCTAGACGCTCGCTCTTGGCTGCATTCGATTCAGCTCGTGGCAGCCAGTCTAAAAAACAGTATCTTGGACTTCTCTGCATGTTTCCCAGGCGAGCAATTGGCAGCATGTTCAGAACCATGTTTCTGTGAATAACTCCTGAACCGTAAGTCCTAGACGCTCGCTCTTGGCTGCATTCGATTCAGCTCGTGGCAGCCAGTCTAAAAAACACTATCTTGGACTTCTCTGCATGTTTCCCAGGCGAGCAATTGGCAGCATGTTCAGAACCATGTTTCTGTGAATAACTCCTGAACCGTAAGTCCTAGACGCTCGCTCTTGGCTGCATTCGATTCAGCTCGTGGCAGCCAGTCTAAAAAACACTATCTTGGACTTCTCTGCATGTTTCCCAGGCGAGAAATTGGCAGCATGTTCAGAACCATGTTTCTGTGAATAACTCCTGAACCGTAAGTCCTAGACGCTCGATCTTGGCGGCATTCGTCTCAGCGCCTGGCAATTAGTATAGGAGCACTGTGTTTGACTTCTCTGGATGTTTCCCAGGCGAGTTATTGACAAGTAAATCCTAGACGCTCGATCTTGGTTATTTTCGCTTTCGCGGCTGGCAGTAAAAGAACCATGTTTCTGTGAATAACTCCTGAACCGTAAGTCCTAGACGCTCGCTCTTGGCTGCATTCGATTCAGCTCGTGGCAGCCAGTCTAAAAAACACTATCTTGGACTTCTCTGCATGTTTCCCAGGCGAGAAATTGGCAGCATGTTCAGAACCATGTTTCTGTGAATAACTCCTGAACCGTAAGTCCTAGACGCTCGATCTTGGCGGCATTCGTCTCAGCGCCTGGCAATTAGTATAGGAGCACTGTGTTTGACTTCTCTGGATGTTTCCCAGGCGAGTTATTGACAAGTAAATCCTAGACGCTCGATCTTGGTTATTTTCGCTTTCGCGGCTGGCAGTAAAAGAACCATGTTTCTGTGAATAACTCCTGAACCGTAAGTCCTAGACGCTCGCTCTTGGCTGCATTCGATTCAGCTCGTGGCAGCCAGTCTAAAAAACACTATCTTGGACTTCTCTGCATGTTTCCCAGACGAGAAATTGGCAGCATGTTCAGAACCATGTTTCTGTGAATAACTCCTGAACCGTAAGTCCTAGACGCTCGATCTTGGCGGCATTCGTCTCAGCGCCTGGCAATTAGTATAGGAGCACTGTGTTTGACTTCTCTGGATGTTTCCCAGGCGAGTTATTGACAAGTAAATCCTAGACGCTCGATCTTGGTTATTTTCGCTTTCGCGGCTGGCAGTAAAAGAACCATGTTTCTGTGAATAACTCCTGAACCGTAAGTCCTAGACGCTCGCTCTTGGCTGCATTCGATTCAGCTCGTGGCAGCCAGTCTAAAAAACACTATCTTGGACTTCTCTGCATGTTTCCCAGGCGAGAAATTGGCAGCATGTTCAGAACCATGTTTCTGTGAATAACTCCTGAACCGTAAGTCCTAGACGCTCGCTCTTGGCTGCATTCGATTCAGCTCGTGGCAGCCAGTCTAAAAAACACTATCTTGGACTTCTCTGCATGTTTCCCAGGCGAGCAATTGGCAGCATGTTCAGAACCATGTTTCTGTGAATAACTCCTGAACCGTAAGTCCTAGACGCTCGCTCTTGGCTGCATTCGATTCAGCTCGTGGCAGCCAGTCTAAAAAACACTATCTTGGACTTCTCTGCATGTTTCCCAGGCGAGAAATTGGCAGCATGTTCAGAACCATGTTTCTGTGAATAACTCCTGAACCGTAAGTCACAGACGCTCGCTCTTGGCTGCATTCGATTCAGCTCGTGGCAGCCAGTCTAAAAAACACTATCTTGGACTTCTCTGCATGTTCCTAAGGCAAATGTTTCTAAAGCTAATTCTTGAACCGTAAGTCCTAGACGCTCGATCTTGGCGGCATTCGTCTCAGCGCCTGGCAATTAGTATAGGAGCACTGTGTTTGACTTCTCTGGATGTTTCCCAGGCGAGTTATTGACAAGTAAATCCTAGACGCTCGATCTTGGTTATTTTCGCTTTCGCGGCTGGCAGTAAAAGAACCATGTTTCTGTGAATAACTCCTGAACCGTAAGTCCTAGACGCTCGCTCTTGGCTGCATTCGATTCAGCTCGTGGCAGCCAGTCTAAAAAACACTATCTTGGACTTCTCTGCATGTTTCCCAGGCGAGCAATTGGCAGCATGTTCAGAACCATGTTTCTGTGAATAACTCCTGAACCGTAAGTCCTAGACGCTCGCTCTTGGCTGCATTCGATTCAGCTCGTGGCAGCCAGTCTAAAAAACACTATCTTGGACTTCTCTGCATGTTCCTAAGGCAAATGTTTCTAAAGCTAATTCTTGAACCGTAAGTCCTAGACGCTCGATCTTGGCGGCATTCGTCTCAGCGCCTGGCAATTAGTATAGGAGCACTGTGTTTGACTTCTCTGGATGTTTCCCAGGCGAGTTATTGACAAGTAAATCCTAGACGCTCGATCTTGGTTATTTTCGCTTTCGCGGCTGGCAGTAAAAGAACCATGTTTCTGTGAATAACTCCTGAACCGTAAGTCCTAGACGCTCGCTCTTGGCTGCATTCGATTCAGCTCGTGGCAGCCAGTCTAAAAAACACTATCTTGGACTTCTCTGCATGTTTCCCAGGCGAGCAATTGGCAGCATGTTCAGAACCATGTTTCTGTGAATAACTCCTGAACCGTAAGTCCTAGACGCTCGCTCTTGGCTGCATTCGATTCAGCTCGTGGCAGCCAGTCTAAAAAACACTATCTTGGACTTCTCTGCATGTTTCCCAGGCGAGAAATTGGCAGCATGTTCAGAACCATGTTTCTGTGAATAACTCCTGAACCGTAAGTCCTAGACGCTCGATCTTGGCGGCATTCGTCTCAGCGCCTGGCAATTAGTATAGGAGCACTGTGTTTGACTTCTCTGGATGTTTCCCAGGCGAGTTATTGACAAGTAAATCCTAGACGCTCGATCTTGGTTATTTTCGCTTTCGCGGCTGGCAGTAAAAGAACCATGTTTCTGTGAATAACTCCTGAACCGTAAGTCCTAGACGCTCGCTCTTGGCTGCATTCGATTCAGCTCGTGGCAGCCAGTCTAAAAAACACTATCTTGGACTTCTCTGCATGTTTCCCAGGCGAGCAATTGGCAGCATGTTCAGAACCATGTTTCTGTGAATAACTCCTGAACCGTAAGTCCTAGACGCTCGCTCTTGGCTGCATTCGATTCAGCTCGTGGCAGCCAGTCTAAAAAACACTATCTTGGACTTCTCTGCATGTTTCCCAGGCGAGCAATTGGCAGCATGTTCAGAACCATGTTTCTGTGAATAACTCCTGAACCGTAAGTCCTAGACGCTCGCTCTTGGCTGCATTCGATTCAGCTCGTGGCAGCCAGTCTAAAAAACACTATCTTGGACTTCTCTGCATGTTTCCCAGGCGAGAAATTGGCAGCATGTTCAGAACCATGTTTCTGTGAATAACTCCTGAACCGTAAGTCCTAGACGCTCGCTCTTGGCTGCATTCGATTCAGCTCGTGGCAGCCAGTCTAAAAAACACTATCTTGGACTTCTCTGCATGTTTCCCAGGCGAGAAATTGGCAGCATGTTCAGAACCATGTTTCTGTGAATAACTCCTGAACCGTAAGTCCTAGACGCTCGCTCTTGGCTGCATTCGATTCAGCTCGTGGCAGCCAGTCTAAAAAACACTATCTTGGACTTCTCTGCATGTTTCCCAGGCGAGCAATTGGCAGCATGTTCAGAACCATGTTTCTGTGAATAACTCCTGAACCGTAAGTCCTAGACGCTCGCTCTTGGCTGCATTCGATTCAGCTCGTGGCAGCCAGTCTAAAAAACACTATCTTGGACTTCTCTGCATGTTTCCCAGGCGAGCAATTGGCAGCATGTTCAGAACCATGTTTCTGTGAATAACTCCTGAACCGTAAGTCCTAGACGCTCGCTCTTGGCTGCATTCGATTCAGCTCGTGGCAGCCAGTCTAAAAAACACTATCTTGGACTTCTCTGCATGTTTCCCAGGCGAGAAATTGGCAGCATGTTCAGAACCATGTTTCTGTGAATAACTCCTGAACCGTAAGTCCTAGACGCTCGATCTTGGCGGCATTCGTCTCAGCGCCTGGCAATTAGTATAGGAGCACTGTGTTTGACTTCTCTGGATGTTTCCCAGGCGAGTTATTGACAAGTAAATCCTAGACGCTCGATCTTGGTTATTTTCGCTTTCGCGGCTGGCAGTAAAAGAACCATGTTTCTGTGAATAACTCCTGAACCGTAAGTCCTAGACGCTCGCTCTTGGCTGCATTCGATTCAGCTCGTGGCAGCCAGTCTAAAAAACACTATCTTGGACTTCTCTGCATGTTTCCCAGGCGAGAAATTGGCAGCATGTTCAGAACCATGTTTCTGTGAATAACTCCTGAACCGTAAGTCCTAGACGCTCGATCTTGGCGGCATTCGTCTCAGCGCCTGGCAATTAGTATAGGAGCACTGTGTTTGACTTCTCTGGATGTTTCCCAGGCGAGTTATTGACAAGTAAATCCTAGACGCTCGATCTTGGTTATTTTCGCTTTCGCGGCTGGCAGTAAAAGAACCATGTTTCTGTGAATAACTCCTGAACCGTAAGTCCTAGACGCTCGCTCTTGGCTGCATTCGATTCAGCTCGTGGCAGCCAGTCTAAAAAACACTATCTTGGACTTCTCTGCATGTTTCCCAGACGAGAAATTGGCAGCATGTTCAGAACCATGTTTCTGTGAATAACTCCTGAACCGTAAGTCCTAGACGCTCGATCTTGGCGGCATTCGTCTCAGCGCCTGGCAATTAGTATAGGAGCACTGTGTTTGACTTCTCTGGATGTTTCCCAGGCGAGTTATTGACAAGTAAATCCTAGACGCTCGATCTTGGTTATTTTCGCTTTCGCGGCTGGCAGTAAAAGAACCATGTTTCTGTGAATAACTCCTGAACCGTAAGTCCTAGACGCTCGCTCTTGGCTGCATTCGATTCAGCTCGTGGCAGCCAGTCTAAAAAACACTATCTTGGACTTCTCTGCATGTTTCCCAGGCGAGAAATTGGCAGCATGTTCAGAACCATGTTTCTGTGAATAACTCCTGAACCGTAAGTCCTAGACGCTCGCTCTTGGCTGCATTCGATTCAGCTCGTGGCAGCCAGTCTAAAAAACACTATCTTGGACTTCTCTGCATGTTTCCCAGGCGAGCAATTGGCAGCATGTTCAGAACCATGTTTCTGTGAATAACTCCTGAACCGTAAGTCCTAGACGCTCGCTCTTGGCTGCATTCGATTCAGCTCGTGGCAGCCAGTCTAAAAAACACTATCTTGGACTTCTCTGCATGTTTCCCAGGCGAGAAATTGGCAGCATGTTCAGAACCATGTTTCTGTGAATAACTCCTGAACCGT
This sequence comes from Rhinoderma darwinii, assembly GCF_050947455.1. Lineage (NCBI taxonomy): Eukaryota > Metazoa > Chordata > Amphibia > Anura > Rhinodermatidae > Rhinoderma > Rhinoderma darwinii. The sequence continues at coordinate 39,412 of NW_027462612.1, forward strand.
AAGTCACAGACGCTCGCTCTTGGCTGCATTCGATTCAGCTCGTGGCAGCCAGTCTAAAAAACACTATCTTGGACTTCTCTGCATGTTCCTAAGGCAAATGTTTCTAAAGCTAATTCTTGAACCGTAAGTCCTAGACGCTCGATCTTGGCGGCATTCGTCTCAGCGCCTGGCAATTAGTATAGGAGCACTGTGTTTGACTTCTCTGGATGTTTCCCAGGCGAGTTATTGACAAGTAAATCCTAGACGCTCGATCTTGGTTATTTTCGCTTTCGCGGCTGGCAGTAAAAGAACCATGTTTCTGTGAATAACTCCTGAACCGTAAGTCCTAGACGCTCGCTCTTGGCTGCATTCGATTCAGCTCGTGGCAGCCAGTCTAAAAAACACTATCTTGGACTTCTCTGCATGTTTCCCAGGCGAGCAATTGGCAGCATGTTCAGAACCATGTTTCTGTGAATAACTCCTGAACCGTAAGTCCTAGACGCTCGCTCTTGGCTGCATTCGATTCAGCTCGTGGCAGCCAGTCTAAAAAACACTATCTTGGACTTCTCTGCATGTTCCTAAGGCAAATGTTTCTAAAGCTAATTCTTGAACCGTAAGTCCTAGACGCTCGATCTTGGCGGCATTCGTCTCAGCGCCTGGCAATTAGTATAGGAGCACTGTGTTTGACTTCTCTGGATGTTTCCCAGGCGAGTTATTGACAAGTAAATCCTAGACGCTCGATCTTGGTTATTTTCGCTTTCGCGGCTGGCAGTAAAAGAACCATGTTTCTGTGAATAACTCCTGAACCGTAAGTCCTAGACGCTCGCTCTTGGCTGCATTCGATTCAGCTCGTGGCAGCCAGTCTAAAAAACACTATCTTGGACTTCTCTGCATGTTTCCCAGGCGAGCAATTGGCAGCATGTTCAGAACCATGTTTCTGTGAATAACTCCTGAACCGTAAGTCCTAGACGCTCGCTCTTGGCTGCATTCGATTCAGCTCGTGGCAGCCAGTCTAAAAAACACTATCTTGGACTTCTCTGCATGTTTCCCAGGCGAGAAATTGGCAGCATGTTCAGAACCATGTTTCTGTGAATAACTCCTGAACCGTAAGTCCTAGACGCTCGATCTTGGCGGCATTCGTCTCAGCGCCTGGCAATTAGTATAGGAGCACTGTGTTTGACTTCTCTGGATGTTTCCCAGGCGAGTTATTGACAAGTAAATCCTAGACGCTCGATCTTGGTTATTTTCGCTTTCGCGGCTGGCAGTAAAAGAACCATGTTTCTGTGAATAACTCCTGAACCGTAAGTCCTAGACGCTCGCTCTTGGCTGCATTCGATTCAGCTCGTGGCAGCCAGTCTAAAAAACACTATCTTGGACTTCTCTGCATGTTTCCCAGGCGAGAAATTGGCAGCATGTTCAGAACCATGTTTCTGTGAATAACTCCTGAACCGTAAGTCCTAGACGCTCGATCTTGGCGGCATTCGTCTCAGCGCCTGGCAATTAGTATAGGAGCACTGTGTTTGACTTCTCTGGATGTTTCCCAGGCGAGTTATTGACAAGTAAATCCTAGACGCTCGATCTTGGTTATTTTCGCTTTCGCGGCTGGCAGTAAAAGAACCATGTTTCTGTGAATAACTCCTGAACCGTAAGTCCTAGACGCTCGCTCTTGGCTGCATTCGATTCAGCTCGTGGCAGCCAGTCTAAAAAACACTATCTTGGACTTCTCTGCATGTTTCCCAGGCGAGAAATTGGCAGCATGTTCAGAACCATGTTTCTGTGAATAACTCCTGAACCGTAAGTCCTAGACGCTCGATCTTGGCGGCATTCGTCTCAGCGCCTGGCAATTAGTATAGGAGCACTGTGTTTGACTTCTCTGGATGTTTCCCAGGCGAGTTATTGACAAGTAAATCCTAGACGCTCGATCTTGGTTATTTTCGCTTTCGCGGCTGGCAGTAAAAGAACCATGTTTCTGTGAATAACTCCTGAACCGTAAGTCCTAGACGCTCGCTCTTGGCTGCATTCGATTCAGCTCGTGGCAGCCAGTCTAAAAAACACTATCTTGGACTTCTCTGCATGTTTCCCAGGCGAGCAATTGGCAGCATGTTCAGAACCATGTTTCTGTGAATAACTCCTGAACCGTAAGTCACAGACGCTCGCTCTTGGCTGCATTCGATTCAGCTCGTGGCAGCCAGTCTAAAAAACACTATCTTGGACTTCTCTGCATGTTCCTAAGGCAAATGTTTCTAAAGCTAATTCTTGAACCGTAAGTCCTAGACGCTCGATCTTGGCGGCATTCGTCTCAGCGCCTGGCAATTAGTATAGGAGCACTGTGTTTGACTTCTCTGGATGTTTCCCAGGCGAGTTATTGACAAGTAAATCCTAGACGCTCGATCTTGGTTATTTTCGCTTTCGCGGCTGGCAGTAAAAGAACCATGTTTCTGTGAATAACTCCTGAACCGTAAGTCCTAGACGCTCGCTCTTGGCTGCATTCGATTCAGCTCGTGGCAGCCAGTCTAAAAAACACTATCTTGGACTTCTCTGCATGTTTCCCAGGCGAGCAATTGGCAGCATGTTCAGAACCATGTTTCTGTGAATAACTCCTGAACCGTAAGTCCTAGACGCTCGCTCTTGGCTGCATTCGATTCAGCTCGTGGCAGCCAGTCTAAAAAACACTATCTTGGACTTCTCTGCATGTTCCTAAGGCAAATGTTTCTAAAGCTAATTCTTGAACCGTAAGTCCTAGACGCTCGATCTTGGCGGCATTCGTCTCAGCGCCTGGCAATTAGTATAGGAGCACTGTGTTTGACTTCTCTGGATGTTTCCCAGGCGAGTTATTGACAAGTAAATCCTAGACGCTCGATCTTGGTTATTTTCGCTTTCGCGGCTGGCAGTAAAAGAACCATGTTTCTGTGAATAACTCCTGAACCGTAAGTCCTAGACGCTCGCTCTTGGCTGCATTCGATTCAGCTCGTGGCAGCCAGTCTAAAAAACACTATCTTGGACTTCTCTGCATGTTTCCCAGGCGAGCAATTGGCAGCATGTTCAGAACCATGTTTCTGTGAATAACTCCTGAACCGTAAGTCCTAGACGCTCGCTCTTGGCTGCATTCGATTCAGCTCGTGGCAGCCAGTCTAAAAAACACTATCTTGGACTTCTCTGCATGTTTCCCAGGCGAGCAATTGGCAGCATGTTCAGAACCATGTTTCTGTGAATAACTCCTGAACCGTAAGTCCTAGACGCTCGCTCTTGGCTGCATTCGATTCAGCTCGTGGCAGCCAGTCTAAAAAACACTATCTTGGACTTCTCTGCATGTTTCCCAGGCGAGAAATTGGCAGCATGTTCAGAACCATGTTTCTGTGAATAACTCCTGAACCGTAAGTCCTAGACGCTCGCTCTTGGCTGCATTCGATTCAGCTCGTGGCAGCCAGTCTAAAAAACACTATCTTGGACTTCTCTGCATGTTTCCCAGGCGAGAAATTGGCAGCATGTTCAGAACCATGTTTCTGTGAATAACTCCTGAACCATAAGTCCTAGACGCTCGCTCTTGGCTGCATTCGATTCAGCTCGTGGCAGCCAGTCTAAAAAACACTATCTTGGACTTCTCTGCATGTTTCCCAGGCGAGCAATTGGCAGCATGTTCAGAACCATGTTTCTGTGAATAACTCCTGAACCGTAAGTCCTAGACGCTCGCTCTTGGCTGCATTCGATTCAGCTCGTGGCAGCCAGTCTAAAAAACACTATCTTGGACTTCTCTGCATGTTTCCCAGGCGAGCAATTGGCAGCATGTTCAGAACCATGTTTCTGTGAATAACTCCTGAACCGTAAGTCCTAGACGCTCGCTCTTGGCTGCATTCGATTCAGCTCGTGGCAGCCAGTCTAAAAAACACTATCTTGGACTTCTCTGCATGTTTCCCAGGCGAGAAATTGGCAGCATGTTCAGAACCATGTTTCTGTGAATAACTCCTGAACCGTAAGTCCTAGACGCTCGATCTTGGCGGCATTCGTCTCAGCGCCTGGCAATTAGTATAGGAGCACTGTGTTTGACTTCTCTGGATGTTTCCCAGGCGAGTTATTGACAAGTAAATCCTAGACGCTCGATCTTGGTTATTTTCGCTTTCGCGGCTGGCAGTAAAAGAACCATGTTTCTGTGAATAACTCCTGAACCGTAAGTCCTAGACGCTCGCTCTTGGCTGCATTCGATTCAGCTCGTGGCAGCCAGTCTAAAAAACACTATCTTGGACTTCTCTGCATGTTTCCCAGGCGAGAAATTGGCAGCATGTTCAGAACCATGTTTCTGTGAATAACTCCTGAACCGTAAGTCCTAGACGCTCGATCTTGGCGGCATTCGTCTCAGCGCCTGGCAATTAGTATAGGAGCACTGTGTTTGACTTCTCTGGATGTTTCCCAGGCGAGTTATTGACAAGTAAATCCTAGACGCTCGATCTTGGTTATTTTCGCTTTCGCGGCTGGCAGTAAAAGAACCATGTTTCTGTGAATAACTCCTGAACCGTAAGTCCTAGACGCTCGCTCTTGGCTGCATTCGATTCAGCTCGTGGCAGCCAGTCTAAAAAACACTATCTTGGACTTCTCTGCATGTTTCCCAGACGAGAAATTGGCAGCATGTTCAGAACCATGTTTCTGTGAATAACTCCTGAACCGTAAGTCCTAGACGCTCGATCTTGGCGGCATTCGTCTCAGCGCCTGGCAATTAGTATAGGAGCACTGTGTTTGACTTCTCTGGATGTTTCCCAGGCGAGTTATTGACAAGTAAATCCTAGACGCTCGATCTTGGTTATTTTCGCTTTCGCGGCTGGCAGTAAAAGAACCATGTTTCTGTGAATAACTCCTGAACCGTAAGTCCTAGACGCTCGCTCTTGGCTGCATTCGATTCAGCTCGTGGCAGCCAGTCTAAAAAACACTATCTTGGACTTCTCTGCATGTTTCCCAGGCGAGAAATTGGCAGCATGTTCAGAACCATGTTTCTGTGAATAACTCCTGAACCGTAAGTCCTAGACGCTCGCTCTTGGCTGCATTCGATTCAGCTCGTGGCAGCCAGTCTAAAAAACACTATCTTGGACTTCTCTGCATGTTTCCCAGGCGAGCAATTGGCAGCATGTTCAGAACCATGTTTCTGTGAATAACTCCTGAACCGTAAGTCCTAGACGCTCGCTCTTGGCTGCATTCGATTCAGCTCGTGGCAGCCAGTCTAAAAAACACTATCTTGGACTTCTCTGCATGTTTCCCAGGCGAGAAATTGGCAGCATGTTCAGAACCATGTTTCTGTGAATAACTCCTGAACCGTAAGTCACAGACGCTCGCTCTTGGCTGCATTCGATTCAGCTCGTGGCAGCCAGTCTAAAAAACACTATCTTGGACTTCTCTGCATGTTCCTAAGGCAAATGTTTCTAAAGCTAATTCTTGAACCGTAAGTCCTAGACGCTCGATCTTGGCGGCATTCGTCTCAGCGCCTGGCAATTAGTATAGGAGCACTGTGTTTGACTTCTCTGGATGTTTCCCAGGCGAGTTATTGACAAGTAAATCCTAGACGCTCGATCTTGGTTATTTTCGCTTTCGCGGCTGGCAGTAAAAGAACCATGTTTCTGTGAATAACTCCTGAACCGTAAGTCCTAGACGCTCGCTCTTGGCTGCATTCGATTCAGCTCGTGGCAGCCAGTCTAAAAAACACTATCTTGGACTTCTCTGCATGTTTCCCAGGCGAGCAATTGGCAGCATGTTCAGAACCATGTTTCTGTGAATAACTCCTGAACCGTAAGTCCTAGACGCTCGCTCTTGGCTGCATTCGATTCAGCTCGTGGCAGCCAGTCTAAAAAACACTATCTTGGACTTCTCTGCATGTTCCTAAGGCAAATGTTTCTAAAGCTAATTCTTGAACCGTAAGTCCTAGACGCTCGATCTTGGCGGCATTCGTCTCAGCGCCTGGCAATTAGTATAGGAGCACTGTGTTTGACTTCTCTGGATGTTTCCCAGGCGAGTTATTGACAAGTAAATCCTAGACGCTCGATCTTGGTTATTTTCGCTTTCGCGGCTGGCAGTAAAAGAACCATGTTTCTGTGAATAACTCCTGAACCGTAAGTCCTAGACGCTCGCTCTTGGCTGCATTCGATTCAGCTCGTGGCAGCCAGTCTAAAAAACACTATCTTGGACTTCTCTGCATGTTTCCCAGGCGAGCAATTGGCAGCATGTTCAGAACCATGTTTCTGTGAATAACTCCTGAACCGTAAGTCCTAGACGCTCGCTCTTGGCTGCATTCGATTCAGCTCGTGGCAGCCAGTCTAAAAAACACTATCTTGGACTTCTCTGCATGTTTCCCAGGCGAGAAATTGGCAGCATGTTCAGAACCATGTTTCTGTGAATAACTCCTGAACCGTAAGTCCTAGACGCTCGATCTTGGCGGCATTCGTCTCAGCGCCTGGCAATTAGTATAGGAGCACTGTGTTTGACTTCTCTGGATGTTTCCCAGGCGAGTTATTGACAAGTAAATCCTAGACGCTCGATCTTGGTTATTTTCGCTTTCGCGGCTGGCAGTAAAAGAACCATGTTTCTGTGAATAACTCCTGAACCGTAAGTCCTAGACGCTCGCTCTTGGCTGCATTCGATTCAGCTCGTGGCAGCCAGTCTAAAAAACACTATCTTGGACTTCTCTGCATGTTTCCCAGGCGAGAAATTGGCAGCATGTTCAGAACCATGTTTCTGTGAATAACTCCTGAACCGTAAGTCCTAGACGCTCGATCTTGGCGGCATTCGTCTCAGCGCCTGGCAATTAGTATAGGAGCACTGTGTTTGACTTCTCTGGATGTTTCCCAGGCGAGTTATTGACAAGTAAATCCTAGACGCTCGATCTTGGTTATTTTCGCTTTCGCGGCTGGCAGTAAAAGAACCATGTTTCTGTGAATAACTCCTGAACCGTAAGTCCTAGACGCTCGCTCTTGGCTGCATTCGATTCAGCTCGTGGCAGCCAGTCTAAAAAACACTATCTTGGACTTCTCTGCATGTTTCCCAGGCGAGAAATTGGCAGCATGTTCAGAACCATGTTTCTGTGAATAACTCCTGAACCGTAAGTCCTAGACGCTCGATCTTGGCGGCATTCGTCTCAGCGCCTGGCAATTAGTATAGGAGCACTGTGTTTGACTTCTCTGGATGTTTCCCAGGCGAGTTATTGACAAGTAAATCCTAGACGCTCGATCTTGGTTATTTTCGCTTTCGCGGCTGGCAGTAAAAGAACCATGTTTCTGTGAATAACTCCTGAACCGTAAGTCCTAGACGCTCGCTCTTGGCTGCATTCGATTCAGCTCGTGGCAGCCAGTCTAAAAAACACTATCTTGGACTTCTCTGCATGTTTCCCAGGCGAGCAATTGGCAGCATGTTCAGAACCATGTTTCTGTGAATAACTCCTGAACCGTAAGTCACAGACGCTCGCTCTTGGCTGCATTCGATTCAGCTCGTGGCAGCCAGTCTAAAAAACACTATCTTGGACTTCTCTGCATGTTCCTAAGGCAAATGTTTCTAAAGCTAATTCTTGAACCGTAAGTCCTAGACGCTCGATCTTGGCGGCATTCGTCTCAGCGCCTGGCAATTAGTATAGGAGCACTGTGTTTGACTTCTCTGGATGTTTCCCAGGCGAGTTATTGACAAGTAAATCCTAGACGCTCGATCTTGGTTATTTTCGCTTTCGCGGCTGGCAGTAAAAGAACCATGTTTCTGTGAATAACTCCTGAACCGTAAGTCCTAGACGCTCGCTCTTGGCTGCATTCGATTCAGCTCGTGGCAGCCAGTCTAAAAAACACTATCTTGGACTTCTCTGCATGTTTCCCAGGCGAGCAATTGGCAGCATGTTCAGAACCATGTTTCTGTGAATAACTCCTGAACCGTAAGTCCTAGACGCTCGCTCTTGGCTGCATTCGATTCAGCTCGTGGCAGCCAGTCTAAAAAACACTATCTTGGACTTCTCTGCATGTTCCTAAGGCAAATGTTTCTAAAGCTAATTCTTGAACCGTAAGTCCTAGACGCTCGATCTTGGCGGCATTCGTCTCAGCGCCTGGCAATTAGTATAGGAGCACTGTGTTTGACTTCTCTGGATGTTTCCCAGGCGAGTTATTGACAAGTAAATCCTAGACGCTCGATCTTGGTTATTTTCGCTTTCGCGGCTGGCAGTAAAAGAACCATGTTTCTGTGAATAACTCCTGAACCGTAAGTCCTAGACGCTCGCTCTTGGCTGCATTCGATTCAGCTCGTGGCAGCCAGTCTAAAAAACACTATCTTGGACTTCTCTGCATGTTTCCCAGGCGAGAAATTGGCAGCATGTTCAGAACCATGTTTCTGTGAATAACTCCTGAACCGTAAGTCCTAGACGCTCGCTCTTGGCTGCATTCGATTCAGCTCGTGGCAGCCAGTCTAAAAAACACTATCTTGGACTTCTCTGCATGTTTCCCAGGCGAGCAATTGGCAGCATGTTCAGAACCATGTTTCTGTGAATAACTCCTGAACCGTAAGTCCTAGACGCTCGCTCTTGGCTGCATTCGATTCAGCTCGTGGCAGCCAGTCTAAAAAACACTATCTTGGACTTCTCTGCATGTTTCCCAGGCGAGAAATTGGCAGCATGTTCAGAACCATGTTTCTGTGAATAACTCCTGAACCGTAAGTCCTAGACGCTCGCTCTTGGCTGCATTCGATTCAGCTCGTGGCAGCCAGTCTAAAAAACACTATCTTGGACTTCTCTGCATGTTTCCCAGGCGAGCAATTGGCAGCATGTTCAGAACCATGTTTCTGTGAATAACTCCTGAACCGTAAGTCCTAGACGCTCGCTCTTGGCTGCATTCGATTCAGCTCGTGGCAGCCAGTCTAAAAAACACTATCTTGGACTTCTCTGCATGTTTCCCAGGCGAGAAATTGGCAGCATGTTCAGAACCATGTTTCTGTGAATAACTCCTGAACCGTAAGTCCTAGACGCTCGATCTTGGCGGCATTCGTCTCAGCGCCTGGCAATTAGTATAGGAGCACTGTGTTTGACTTCTCTGGATGTTTCCCAGGCGAGTTATTGACAAGTAAATCCTAGACGCTCGATCTTGGTTATTTTCGCTTTCGCGGCTGGCAGTAAAAGAACCATGTTTCTGTGAATAACTCCTGAACCGTAAGTCCTAGACGCTCGCTCTTGGCTGCATTCGATTCAGCTCGTGGCAGCCAGTCTAAAAAACACTATCTTGGACTTCTCTGCATGTTTCCCAGGCGAGAAATTGGCAGCATGTTCAGAACCATGTTTCTGTGAATAACTCCTGAACCGTAAGTCCTAGACGCTCGCTCTTGGCTGCATTCGATTCAGCTCGTGGCAGCCAGTCTAAAAAACACTATCTTGGACTTCTCTGCATGTTTCCCAGGCGAGCAATTGGCAGCATGTTCAGAACCATGTTTCTGTGAATAACTCCTGAACCGTAAGTCCTAGACGCTCGCTCTTGGCTGCATTCGATTCAGCTCGTGGCAGCCAGTCTAAAAAACACTATCTTGGACTTCTCTGCATGTTTCCCAGGCGAGCAATTGGCAGCATGTTCAGAACCATGTTTCTGTGAATAACTCCTGAACCGTAAGTCCTAGACGCTCGCTCTTGGCTGCATTCGATTCAGCTCGTGGCAGCCAGTCTAAAAAACACTATCTTGGACTTCTCTGCATGTTTCCCAGGCGAGCAATTGGCAGCATGTTCAGAACCATGTTTCTGTGAATAACTCCTGAACCGTAAGTCACAGACGCTCGCTCTTGGCTGCATTCGATTCAGCTCGTGGCAGCCAGTCTAAAAAACACTATCTTGGACTTCTCTGCATGTTCCTAAGGCAAATGTTTCTAAAGCTAATTCTTGAACCGTAAGTCCTAGACGCTCGATCTTGGCGGCATTCGTCTCAGCGCCTGGCAATTAGTATAGGAGCACTGTGTTTGACTTCTCTGGATGTTTCCCAGGCGAGTTATTGACAAGTAAATCCTAGACGCTCGATCTTGGTTATTTTCGCTTTCGCGGCTGGCAGTAAAAGAACCATGTTTCTGTGAATAACTCCTGAACCGTAAGTCCTAGACGCTCGCTCTTGGCTGCATTCGATTCAGCTCGTGGCAGCCAGTCTAAAAAACACTATCTTGGACTTCTCTGCATGTTTCCCAGGCGAGCAATTGGCAGCATGTTCAGAACCATGTTTCTGTGAATAACTCCTGAACCGTAAGTCCTAGACGCTCGCTCTTGGCTGCATTCGATTCAGCTCGTGGCAGCCAGTCTAAAAACACTATCTTGGACTTCTCTGCATGTTCCTAAGGCAAATGTTTCTAAAGCTAATTCTTGAACCGTAAGTCCTAGACGCTCGATCTTGGCGGCATTCGTCTCAGCGCCTGGCAATTAGTATAGGAGCACTGTGTTTGACTTCTCTGGATGTTTCCCAGGCGAGTTATTGACAAGTAAATCCTAGACGCTCGATCTTGGTTATTTTCGCTTTCGCGGCTGGCAGTAAAAGAACCATGTTTCTGTGAATAACTCCTGAACCGTAAGTCCTAGACGCTCGCTCTTGGCTGCATTCGATTCAGCTCGTGGCAGCCAGTCTAAAAAACACTATCTTGGACTTCTCTGCATGTTTCCCAGGCGAGAAATTGGCAGCATGTTCAGAACCATGTTTCTGTGAATAACTCCTGAACCGTAAGTCCTAGACGCTCGCTCTTGGCTGCATTCGATTCAGCTCGTGGCAGCCAGTCTAAAAAACACTATCTTGGACTTCTCTGCATGTTTCCCAGGCGAGCAATTGGCAGCATGTTCAGAACCATGTTTCTGTGAATAACTCCTGAACCGTAAGTCCTAGACGCTCGATCTTGGCGGCATTCGTCTCAGCGCCTGGCAATTAGTATAGGAGCACTGTGGTTTGACTTCTCTGGATGTTTCCCAGGCGAGTTATTGACAAGTAAATCCTAGACGCTCGATCTTGGTTATTTTCGCTTTCGCGGCTGGCAGTAAAAGAACCATGTTTCTGTGAATAACTCCTGAACCGTAAGTCCTAGACGCTCGCTCTTGGCTGCATTCGATTCAGCTCGTGGCAGCCAGTCTAAAAAACACTATCTTGGACTTCTCTGCATGTTTCCCAGGCGAGAAATTGGCAGCATGTTCAGAACCATGTTTCTGTGAATAACTCCTGAACCGTAAGTCCTAGACGCTCGCTCTTGGCTGCATTCGATTCAGCTCGTGGCAGCCAGTCTAAAAAACACTATCTTGGACTTCTCTGCATGTTTCCCAGGCGAGCAATTGGCAGCATGTTCAGAACCATGTTTCTGTGAATAACTCCTGAACCGTAAGTCCTAGACGCTCGATCTTGGCGGCATTCGTCTCAGCGCCTGGCAATTAGTATAGGAGCACTGTGTTTGACTTCTCTGGATGTTTCCCAGGCGAGTTATTGACAAGTAAATCCTAGACGCTCGATCTTGGTTATTTTCGCTTTCGCGGCTGGCAGTAAAAGAACCATGTTTCTGTGAATAACTCCTGAACCGTAAGTCCTAGACGCTCGCTCTTGGCTGCATTCGATTCAGCTCGTGGCAGCCAGTCTAAAAAACACTATCTTGGACTTCTCTGCATGTTTCCCAGGCGAGAAATTGGCAGCATGTTCAGAACCATGTTTCTGTGAATAACTCCTGAACCGTAAGTCCTAGACGCTCGCTCTTGGCTGCATTCGATTCAGCTCGTGGCAGCCAGTCTAAAAAACACTATCTTGGACTTCTCTGCATGTTTCCCAGGCGAGAAATTGGCAGCATGTTCAGAACCATGTTTCTGTGAATAACTCCTGAACCGTAAGTCCTAGACGCTCGCTCTTGGCTGCATTCGATTCAGCTCGTGGCAGCCAGTCTAAAAAACACTATCTTGGACTTCTCTGCATGTTTCCCAGGCGAGCAATTGGCAGCATGTTCAGAACCATGTTTCTGTGAATAACTCCTGAACCGTAAGTCCTAGACGCTCGCTCTTGGCTGCATTCGATTCAGCTCGTGGCAGCCAGTCTAAAAAACACTATCTTGGACTTCTCTGCATGTTTCCCAGGCGAGAAATTGGCAGCATGTTCAGAACCATGTTTCTGTGAATAACTCCTGAACCGTAAGTCCTAGACGCTCGCTCTTGGCTGCATTCGATTCAGCTCGTGGCAGCCAGTCTAAAAAACACTATCTTGGACTTCTCTGCATGTTTCCCAGGCGAGAAATTGGCAGCATGTTCAGAACCATGTTTCTGTGAATAACTCCTGAACCGTAAGTCCTAGACGCTCGCTCTTGGCTGCATTCGATTCAGCTCGTGGCAGCCAGTCTAAAAAACACTATCTTGGACTTCTCTGCATGTTTCCCAGGCGAGCAATTGGCAGCATGTTCAGAACCATGTTTCTGTGAATAACTCCTGAACCGTAAGTCCTAGACGCTCGCTCTTGGCTGCATTCGATTCAGCTCGTGGCAGCCAGTCTAAAAAACACTATCTTGGACTTCTCTGCATGTTTCCCAGGCGAGCAATTGGCAGCATGTTCAGAACCATGTTTCTGTGAATAACTCCTGAACCGTAAGTCCTAGACGCTCGCTCTTGGCTGCATTCGATTCAGCTCGTGGCAGCCAGTCTAAAAAACACTATCTTGGACTTCTCTGCATGTTTCCCAGGCGAGAAATTGGCAGCATGTTCAGAACCATGTTTCTGTGAATAACTCCTGAACCGTAAGTCCTAGACGCTCGATCTTGGCGGCATTCGTCTCAGCGCCTGGCAATTAGTATAGGAGCACTGTGTTTGACTTCTCTGGATGTTTCCCAGGCGAGTTATTGACAAGTAAATCCTAGACGCTCGATCTTGGTTATTTTCGCTTTCGCGGCTGGCAGTAAAAGAACCATGTTTCTGTGAATAACTCCTGAACCGTAAGTCCTAGACGCTCGCTCTTGGCTGCATTCGATTCAGCTCGTGGCAGCCAGTCTAAAAAACACTATCTTGGACTTCTCTGCATGTTTCCCAGGCGAGAAATTGGCAGCATGTTCAGAACCATGTTTCTGTGAATAACTCCTGAACCGTAAGTCCTAGACGCTCGCTCTTGGCTGCATTCGATTCAGCTCGTGGCAGCCAGTCTAAAAAACACTATCTTGGACTTCTCTGCATGTTTCCCAGGCGAGCAATTGGCAGCATGTTCAGAACCATGTTTCTGTGAATAACTCCTGAACCGTAAGTCCTAGACGCTCGATCTTGGCGGCATTCGTCTCAGCGCCTGGCAATTAGTATAGGAGCACTGTGTTTGACTTCTCTGGATGTTTCCCAGGCGAGTTATTGACAAGTAAATCCTAGACGCTCGATC